>NC_135165.1:1912500-2080000 GCF_050948215.1 Halictus rubicundus
TACTCGAATAAATGATGCAAACCGTAGATATATTTCTGTTTGGCAAATTAAAATAGTTCCTGCTAAGGTAATTTCAGGATCGATGATGCATACGTGAAATAGATAGTTCGATATTCTATATATAAACTTCTGGCGGGCATATTAAATAGATGACGAATAAATTTATTCTGGGACATTGTTCGACACGTACTTCGATTGCTATAGATACAATAGGAAATCCAATAATACAGATGTTTCTCATACAGTAGTATCCATAGATCTAAGTTGATGAGACAGTTGAAAGGATTTTGACGAAAAGAACGGAGGCCAAATAAGGGGCCCTGTATCTATACTAAAATATTTACGCATATCTAAACACGATACATATGTAGGGAAACATTAGTCGTGTATCGAGAAATAATTTGGACTTTGGCCTGAAATTATCGTGTCTAGATTGATAATAAGACATCGTTTAAATTTGTGCAGGTAATTTGAATGTTCGATTTTTTAATACAATTTCCTGTTTATCTAAATTTCTGGGCATCCATGGAGCAATTTAGATTTATTGATTATAAGCTCAGCCTTTTATATCTATCTATATTATATTGAACATTATTGCCATTCAAAAGCATATTGTTTACTTTTTGTTTACTATATTCGCATATTTACAATATCATCTACGTCTCTTTTACGTTCGACTGGATGATAGCGACCTCTGCACGGCCGCCTACACAATCTCTACTAATTACACGATCGATAAAGCAGGATGCAACCGCATTTGTGCTTGCACATGCGTGGTAAAACGCGGCAATTTTTAACGATTTTAGCCAATCATATCAATTCCCTTCGGAATAGTACTTGCAAATAATTTTACAACTTTCTGAAACGACATCGTGAATAATTCAACAATAAATGGATAATGAATAAGCACAACAATATAGTTCGTTTCAAGTATGTATATTTTTGGCACACGTTGGACGTGGTTCAGAATTTAATTATGTACACTCAGGAATGTATCAACGTGTCATCCATTACATATTTCATCAACGTCCAATGTTCTATTTGTACGACACAAGATTTATTTAATGCTAACAAACAGTTTAAAATCCAATGATTAATCAATCATTTTTATCGCATAAATTAATTTTGCAACAAAGCAACACAAAAGATCTCGTGAGCGTTAATATGTTAAAAACTACGCTATCTGTTTCAAAGTTATACCATTGTATTTCGGTACCTATCTATCTAATTTTTTAACTTTTACATTGTTCGAGAAAGATCATCCTTATCGCCATTATCGTTACCATGAGGTAGTATTGGTATCGCACTAGAAGTAATAGAATTACGAAGCTGCCTTGATCGGATGCAGAACTTTGTACGGATTGAGGATACCGTTCGGATCCATGAGCTTCTTCAGGTCGTGCATCAGCTCGATCTCAGACGATGATCTACTCATATGCAGGTACTTGGTTTTGGTGAATCCTATACCGTGTTCGGCGCTAACACTGCCGCGAAGACTGGAAACATACTCGAAGATGAACGGTTGCAACTGCGCCGCCACTTCGGCTTCGTAGTTCGGTATTGAAACTTGCACGTGAATGTTTCCGTCGCCTAAATCATACAGACGATGGTCAAAGATTACAGCCCTAACCCCAACCAACCAATTGCCAAGTCATACCTAAATGGCCGTAACCGCTGATGTTTAGGATTCGTGGATCGCGCACGCGATCCCTGAGCACCTCGATCACCTTGTAGAAGGACGGCAAGGGTATCGAAATGTCGTATTTGAACACGTATCCGTCCCGCAGAATTCCCTCGCTAATCCTTTCTCTGAGCGACCATATATTCTACAGACAAAACAAGGCAAAACCATTTGTCATATCGTGCCATCCGTGAAATGAACCTTCTTGCGACACCTTATCTTCGTGGGAGGAACGTTTGATCGAAGCGTGGGCTCTGATCGGCATGCTGTGGTAGACAAGGACAAGGATTGGCTGGAATTCTTCAGGTTCTGCGTTACTCGAATTATTTACTAACTTTTACTTTAGCAGGGTCCGACGTCAGCGTACCGTCCTCGATGATGTCATCCGCGAGCGCCTTCTCCACGAAGGACGCGAGCTTCTCTTCGTCGTGGGTCACGTTGCTACCGGAAGTCTCCAACAGGACGTAAAAATCGTGTCCGCCGGGCACCGAGGTCAGCGGGCTTTTCAGGCCGAACGCGTCCATCGAGACGCCCAACGCCAACTTGTCCATCATCTCGTAGGAGGACAGGATCTCCCCCAGTTCCTTCTTCGCCAGCTGAAATGCTTTCAGGACCTTGTCGAAATTGTTCAGACCTGGAAACGTGTAACCGGTTGAAGCTTCGTCGAAGAACAAACCCGGAGGGCGTTGAAATCTTTTCTAATACCTAAAAACGCGACGTTCACGGCTTTCGGAAGTGGAGGACATTGAATGGCGACTTTCGTCACGATGCCCAGGGTTCCCTCGGACCCTATGAACATGTGCTTCAGATGGTAGCCGGTGTTATTCTTCTTGAGCGTGTTCAAGCAGTCGACTACGTCACCGTTCGCCTTCACCTGGAACAGATACCGGCCCGAGATCGTGCGAAGATCGAGATTGGATCGAGAAGTTAAGAATTCACTTGCTTAGCGATGAAAGATGTGCGCCGTAGGACTGTGCAGTCCAGTTTCTATGGCGAGACCGTGGAGGCCAGGTCGGTTTTTAATGTATACCGAACATTTTGGAAAACTCACAGCTTCGAGACCAAGCACGTTCCCATGCAGATTGCCGTAGCGAAGAAGTCTCAAACCGCCGGCATTCGTCGACACGCAACCGCCAATCAAGCAACTACCTTTAGCGCCGAGATCGATTGGCATCATCAAGCCTACGTCCGCCAAATGATTGTCCAGGTTCTCTAAGACGCAGCCGGCCTCGCAGGTTAACACACCTACCGTTTAAATATCATCAGGAAAGAGTACGACACGTCGCTGCCTTCTTCTCGGACGATTCCTCGATGGCTCGCGGTCAGCCAAACGCTCCCCCATAATCGCAATTCTCGTAATACGTTCACTAACCTGCCAACTCGTTCGTTTCGATGATCTTATTCATCAGTTTCATCGAAACAACGATCTCGTCGAATACTGGCACGCTGCCTCCAACGAGACCAGTGTTACCGCTCTGAGGACATACGGCTAACCGATTCTCGTTGCAGTATTTCAATATGGCGGACACTTCCTCCGTGGTCTTTGGTTTCAAAACCAGACTACTCTTCCCTGCAATCAGAAGTTACGGAAATTTTTGTCTAGATCGAATCTAGCGATCGCGATCGTGCTGTACTTCTGATTAAATCTCTTTGTTTTTCTCTTATCACGAGCCAGTTGTAAGTAATTTGTATTGTTAGCCGGTTTCTTCTAGATTAGGATCTAACACCGCGATTGTTTTCCATCGCGGAAAACACGGAGACCAAAGGATATTATCGTACACCGGCTTTGGTATTAGATTCAACAGTTTTTGAAAAAATCGAAAAATCGACGGCGAAAGCCCTTTTCACCTTACCTCTGACAATTTTCGAGTAATCTATGTTGTAACTCTCGCATTCCTCAGGGTCCGAGATCACCCTGTTCTGACCGAGTAGATCGTTGAAGAAGGACACATGCGAGTTTTGGATCTTTGCGTAAGGACCCCGTTGCACTTGGTACCTGTCGGACGTGTACGCCGGTTTCACGTTCGCGGAGAACGAGCGGAAGCTCGAGGCGGTGCGAAACGCGCGGAACAAGCCGCGCGAACTCATCTTTTCTGCGAACAGATTTCGTATTCTTTTCTCAATCGAATCATCGAAGAAATCCGCCCTAGCCGTGGGGTCGGTCTCCCATTTGCAAATCGGAGATCTCACGATCTACGGGCGCGACCCCCGAGAGCGTCTTCATGATTAATCGGTCCCTCGTTCTGTCGAGTGATCCCGATAAAGGTCGTCCTCGTTGGCCGCGGTTCATATTCCACGATTTCGGTAAATTTAGTTGTCCGGAACGATATTCTCGGAATGAGGGCTCCGCTAATTGAAACGTGACATTTCTGTAACGCGGCGAAAGTGATTTAGGACGATCTGCGACTAGAATACCGACTTCTCTTGAATATATAAATATATCGGATTCATTGATCGTTTCGTTGCTGAAGTAGTAATCTGAAATTAATCAAGAGGTTATTATAATGGGAATTTTCTTTTGATAGAGGGCGACGGGACCGGCTTCCAACGTATTTCGGATCAAGAAGAGGGAAAGGGGATTTTCTTATTTCGAGATAAAAACCGTCATCTTGTATCGGAATACACTTGTACATATCGAGGGTCGTTTGAGCTTATCCCCCCCGCTACGGGTCATTTCTTCGGCACAGCATACGGAGGGTTCTTAGGTAAGATGTATAATGGCGGCCCTATTATTTACAGAGCAACAATACACGATCCTCTTTACTGTGACGGAAACCGTTGATCGTACAATACTTTTTTTGTTAGATAATCCCGAGGACTCCATTGGATCCCCTTTCGAGGGCCAGAATCAACAGGTACATATGTTCGACGAAGCTAACATATTTAAAATCATGAATACATTCCGAAGCGAATACTTTCTACGAAAATATTCGGCGGTATGCTGACAATGTTGCGCAAGGGTCACACGGCGAAATTAATATTCGACGTCCGTGACGGAGTTTCCCGGTTCGAAAGGATCAATTAAGAAACTGCTGGACCCAGGGTCTGCTCGGGAGCAATTAAAAAGAATAAACGAAGAGCGATGGAGGGTGCGTGATCCGCAAGATAAGAAAAGGAAGAGGGAATTTCGTGTTTGAACCGAGGGATCGCGGTCGCATGTGGAGGACCAGGCGTGGCGTAATTATGTGCCCCCGGCTGCTTCCATTTTCTACACGCTAACTCCTCTCCTGATCGACGGACATCGAATATTATAATCCACGATTATGGGCAACTCCCCTCCTCCTCCTACTCCCTCTCCCCCTCCTTTTTCTTGGTCGCCGCGCCCCCCCACCTTCGACGCGTGTGTGTCGTTCAAGAGGATTCGCGAGGAGGCGACGCGTGGTTGAATTACGATTCCCGCGTGAAGAACGGTGGGGAAAATAAGGTCAGGGGTAGAGGGGTCGAAAGTGTGACGAGAAAGGATGGTCCTAGAGAGAGACAGATGGACGGAGATGCAAATCCGTATCGGGCAATGGGAGGAGGAAGAGGACAACGCGAATGGAAAACAGAGAAGCCAACAAGGAGGCTAGAGTGGGAAGGGGACCAATCGTCGCGACGACTGAAACGCTGTACGTTTCTTTCTATGTGTGAACGTAACCGGCTTCCCGATACGTTCGTGTACCGCACACATCTCCCTTTTCGTGCATGTATACTCAACATTCGAATGGCTCCTTGGCTATAGCACGGGGGACCGACACAACGATCGACGAGTACCCACACCAACGATACGCTGTACACGTATACAGGGGGAAACGGTTGCGTATAGATGCGGAGGGAACGGGTATGTATCGGTGTCGGCCAGCTAGGATATACATAGCGAGCGGTTTGGCACGCATGCGCGACACCGCCGACGGACCGCGAACGCTAATTTCTTAGTGGCGGCTCGAATCATTAACTTGTTACCTTGGCAACCCCGGTCGACCTAAACCATTGGCTGCCGCGTTCCCCCACCTTCCCCCGTTCACACGCTCTATCGGTCGAACGAGAAACTAGCGTGCCTCGCCGCCACGCTTCCTCCCGCGGAATATATTGTGATTTTCTTAACCTCGCCGCGAACCGGACTATAGGCTATTGCCGTTTCTCTCAGCCCACGCACACACACAATCACACGACCCCTTTTCTATAACGATGTGTTTGTGTGTTAGAGAGGGGTGAGAGAGCGAGAGAGAGAGAGAGAAAGAGAAGGAGAAAGAACATGCCGCCGTAGGGACGTGGTTGCTAGAACTGGCGCGGCCACGACTCTTCCTACCCTTCGACACGCCAACGTCCTGCCGTCGTGTGTTTCTTTGTCGAAATCCATGACCGGTATTGGAAGATGACCGATAAATCGTATGCGTTTCGATCATTTCGAGACTGCCCCTCTCTTTGAATTTTTCTGCTCTGAAAAGTTCTATGTACTGTACACATGAGAAATTATTTTTCTCCTGTTATCAATGAAATATCGAGAAAGTTGAGTTTTTCGGATTCTCGAGGAAACAAATGATACTTGACGACAGATATCGGACCGATACGGTTGAGTGGTCTTAAAATAGGTTCGTAATTAGAACCAGTTAAGATCTCGAGCTTAAGATCAATACGGGAAAAGAATTATTATGACACGATGTAGGATGTCCCCGGTACATTCCCCATTAGAATTACGGTTTTAGCGGGCCAAGTCGATGATCAAATACAGGAAACTCCAGGCAGTCAATATATATTTGCGCAAGCGAGTATCGCCTTTCGTTTTCTGAATGGCGAAAAAAATGCAGGACATACTTTCTACGGATTGGACAGAAGTCCACTACATAGGCGCAAAGGACCAATCGCGAACGCAATCGCTGTACGGGGTTTTGAGCAGGGCAGTATAAGCTCGGCTTAGAAACAGCTGTGACAGGGACGTAACTGGCGATCGTGAAATTGGGGCGCTACATACGCGAAAGTCAAATATTAATTAAAAAATATTTTATCACACTATTTCAAATTATAATTCGATAAACTTCCAAGAGAATATATTAAATTTTAGCGTACTGCATTGAAAATTTCAGTTAAACAAGAAATAATATATATTGCTTTAAGTTTATCAAATATTGTATATTACAAAGGTTCTGTTAACAGTAGAAATTACACATAGCACTCAATGTTGTATTGGTCTCTTGGCGAATACGAGAGAAAAAATGACACATGCACATGCATATTTTACTGACTAAAAACATATCCCTACCTGGTGTTAATATAAAAATTAATGAGATGCAGATCTATACCGAGGACAAAATTATTTTCCTAGATGAGAGAAAAAATGATGTAGAAACATTTGAATTGCATACGATGCTTTCACAGATGTTCCTGTATAACAAATAAGAACGATCGATATGAATGAGTATAAACAATATCGTGTCCCTGTAATGTCCAGGGTGAACGTTCGGGTTCGTTCGTTCCTGATGGTATCGTCGAGTATACTGCGAAATATTCCGCGGACTATAATCGCGTGTACATGCATTGAAGAGGGTACGCGCGTGTTAGCGGACGATATCTGTGTGAGCCTGAGGTGAGAGTATGAGTACCGTTACGGGGCATGCGCCCGCAGCCACCATATCCAATGGCCCCGCCTTTCACAGCGCAAACGATGCCTTTGGGATTTGTCCTCGCTGGACCAATGGGCGAACGAGGATACCGTACGGGACGAGAGAGGTGAGGTTATAAGTGTCCGTGTGGTGGGGGCTTGACGTGAAGAAGGGGGCGAGGGGAGGGGAGGAACGGAGAGAAGCGAGGGGTTCCGTGGATCGTGTGGGAGCAGGGAGGCAGACAACGAATGCGACTACGAATGCTCACGAAAGCTCGCGACGTCAACGTATAACAAAAACTTTGTTTAAAATTCGTCCAGTGTTGTTATTAGATTTTTATGAAAGACGATAGTGCACGATAGAGAAGTTCGGTCGTGTTCACAGTGAATCGGTGACGGTGATTGTCCACGGCGTGTTCGAAAACGTGATAGGTGTGACTGCGCAGTCGCCATGTGAGTACCTGAACAAGTTCCTCAAACTCTGTGTGCAGTCTCGATACTTTTTAATCCCCCGAATACAGCCGTATCGTCCGTATTTTCAAACCCGATTAATCGTCATGTGTGTTCGGGGATAACCTCAACAGATAGTTACCGAAAGACAGTCATTGAGTATATAACAACTACGGTGTGTCACGTCCCGCCGGATCTTCGAACGTGCTTTATTTTGTAATCCAATATGTCGGCGTTAGGGACGCGCTGTACCGTATTCAGCGAGTACGGGATTCTTCTGTTTCTTCCGCGTATTACGGTTCTCTCGATGGATAAATGTACATTGTAGAAGCACTCGCATGAGAGAGCCGCGCGTGTTGTTATTATCATTGTCCGTCGTTATTACCATTATGGCGAAATCCATGTTGTCAACCGCCCCCTATCACCAGTTGTTTCTCCCCTTCTCTCACACTCTTATTTTTCTTTCCCCCCTTCTTCTTGCCTCCCCCTTCAGCCCGCCTTTCAATCGTATTTCCCGCTCAGAGAAATACTCTGTCCCCCTTCCCCGTCGACCCTCCTCGTCCTGTCACTAATTATGGAGGTAATGGCGGGACGACATTTTGTTCCTTCCTCTCCGATCTCAAGATGGACCATGTCTGTATTCTCGGTTCGTCGATATTTCAACGGTTTTTCGCGAAAGAACAGGTCTCTTCCTTACCGTTCAAGAAACTTTTTTTCGTCTCGGTTCGCCTCTCTAAGATTTACTGCCCTTTGTTTCTATGGCTTTCGGAGGACTACGGTTGCATGTAGAAATTCATACTTTTGACGAATAATCTATGAAAACGAATGTTATTTCGTTCAGAACTAGTATTGTATCTACGATGCAATATACTGTTGAGCTTTAGTTGCATATTGCTCTATGTTTTACAGGTTAGGAGACGCTATGTGTACATAAACATTCGAATTATAGTATTTATGAATAAATATTTGTTATTATATGTACACCCACTTGTTAAATGTTTCGTATGTTCATAATTATTATCGAATACCATTACCAGTACACAATTTTTAAATGTTTACGAAAAGCCAAGACTATTTATGTCGCTACTAAAATTTGAGAAATACATTAACTGTTTTGTTTCAACTTATTCCTATGTATTTAGTAGAGCAACCATAAAAATTGCAATGTAGCGAAATGTGTTAGGTTATATTGTATGGCTCTATATATGTAGAAAATCAATTTCCAGATCTGAATGATATACGCTTTCAGTTTTAACTTTTGCAACTTAACAATTGTACAGAAAGTAGATAATTAAACGATTTTATTTTTGAAAATTCTTGTTATCGTCGTTCTAGTAGAATTTCTAAGGATTGCATACAATGCCCATTTGAAGGTTATCTCTCATTTTTATGGCGCAAAACACTAAAAAAATTTCACTATGTATGAAGTAAAAACAATATTTATCAGCTAATTGAAGAATACTAACGCTGATGTACAAAATTGCATATTTAGTTTGTAATATACATTATAACTTCATATGTGAATGCGAAACGTATCGCATACAGAATTTGATACGTTTCTGTAAAATGAATTAATTTCTATTTCGTTGAATATGCAAAGAACAAATACCACAAAACACTTACATTGTTAATAAAAACTGGTCACTTTGAACACCTCACTTTTACACTTTTCTTTCCAATATATCAAACGGTTGTTAATATGTCGAGATTCGAATTTAAACTGGCGATATTCCACGTGTAGCTGATATATTAAGGTTATGAATGATAACTAATACGGGGTTATGATATAACTTAATATAATACAACTTAATAGAATATTTTTAATTTTTTGTAACACAAATCATGACTGGTGCTGCATCTATGAGTTCAACACGTGTGTATGATTGTTTAATGTTTCAAAAATCTGTACATACATATGTAGAGCTGTATAAAATCTTAAACATGAAAACAGAGTTATTATATATGTATTACTCGCTTAAATAAATTGTGTACAAATAATATCGAATTATAATTATCAACAAAATCATAGTATACACATTTCGTTGCTTGGTCCATGTACAAATTGTTTTAACATAATTTATTTTTATTATATATTCCACCTCTTAAAAATGAATCTCAATAAGAAACAACAATTTTATTTTCAGGTGCTGTAAGTTGAAAAGATTAAAAGTGATAATTTAATGAACAATATCTATAAACAATGGCAAGAAAAAAAGACATTCACTTGCTGAAAATTTAATAACAGAAAAAAATACTTCTTTTTGAAAGGAAGTTCAATTTTAAATAATAAAAAGGTGTAGGAAAACATGACAGATGTTAAACCAATTGGAATCTCTCAAAATCAGCCACAACAAACGCAACAGCAACAACAACAACCTCAACAGCAACAACAACCTCAACAACAGCAGCAGCAGCAGCAACCTCAACAACAGCAACAACAACAGCCTCAGCAACAAATGATGATTGCAACCCATGATATTCAACAACAACAAAATGTACAGCAGCAGCAGCAGCATGTTCAGCAACAGTCTGCTCAACAACAACAAGTACAACAATCACAGCAACAAGTACAGTCTCAACAGGTTCAGCCGCAACAACAAATTCAGCAGCAAGTGCAATCGCAACAGCAAATGCAAGTTCAGCAACAGGTTCAACAACAAGTTCAACAGCAAGTTCAACAGCAAGTTCAGCAACAAGTGCAACAGCAAGTGCAGCAGCAGCAGCAGCAACAACAACAACAACAACAGTCTCAGCAGCAGCAATCTAATAGTGGACAGCACAATGTTGTTCCCACGCAAGTGCAAGTACAGCCACAGGTAGCAGCGATTATGCCTCAGCAGCAGGTGAAAATTTGTTGGGGAATAAGAAACAAGTGTAGGATGTACCAGGGTAGAATTTGTGAAATTATAAAAATGTTATAGGGCGCTGTTGCAGTATCGATGCAACATCAACAACAAGGTGTTGGTGGAGTATCTATGACTCTATCCGGTCAACCAGGAGCAACGACTATAACTACTATGGCTGCTCATCCACAAGCAGTACAAGTTATTCAGCAACCCATGCAAAACCAAGCATATCATTTACAGCAGCTTTATAATACTCAAGGAACTCCATTATTGATGCCAGGCAACCTGGCTCTTCATCCTGCAGGAATCAATCCATCATCTATACAGGTACATAAACTCTATTACGATACATTATGGTCTTGTAGACACGAAAATTCTCTTCTAAGTAAGATACTTCACAGGTTATAACAGCTGGTAAACCATTTCAATCGGCTGCTCAACTTACACCTCACATGTTGACGACTGCATCGACACCAGGTCAGGGTGGTGGTCATCCAGCAGGTGGTGGTACTAAAGTACAAGGATTTCCTACTGGTTATTTACCAGTGCCTACTTCTGCTACGCCAGGAGCAGGACAAACCTTAGTATTTGGGCAACTGGGTGTGTTAGGTTCTCCACAACCACCTCAATCCTTACAACAACAACAGCAACAACAGTCTGCGGCCAAACAAGATCAAGTACAAAAGGTACTATTGCGCATCAACGTCGCGTTACAATCAACAGTGTAATATATATTTTGTATACGTTCAATGTTTCACACGCATATTGTTACCGATATTTTTTAGTATACCACATGCCCAACAGCTACGCCACCCGGCGGAAGAGGTGGCATGCAGTTTGCGCCATGGCAATTGACGCCGCAAGTCGCATGGACAGGGATTCAGCCCCCAGCATTTCTTACAAATCAAATATTCATACGAGGTCCTAACCAACCTGATATGTTCATACAGAGTCCACAACCGATTCAAGCTCACAATGGTTCGTTTAGTGTTCACATTGAATATATCGTATGATCGAGAAGCAAAATAACATGTTCTTCTCGTACGTCCAGCATTAGCGACGCAACAACAAATTCAGGGAGTGCAGCAGATTGCTTCGGCGAGTACAAAACCAAAGGTAATGGATATGCAACAGCAACAGCAACAGAGTAAGCAAAGCACGGGTCAACGACCGTTGAGTATTTTGCCGTCCTCCCTACAAGCAGTGCAAGCTGCCAATATACGTGCTGCCAGTTCTGTTTCCACGCAAACAGTTCACGGAGTTCAGGCAACGGTATATGCACAGGTTACTATAAACAAGCAATGGTTGAAAGATCGGTTTCAACTGCTGTGATTTTCGAGTCACCTGATTCAAACCATACCGAAGTTCTTTTCTGTTTGCGTGTAATGAAACGAAAGTGTTTGTTTTTATGTTCTATAACATAGAGTGGAAAAGGAAGTGGTGGTAGCGGTAAAGGCCGTGGCAAACCACTGCAATCGCCGCAACAACCGCAGCAACAGTCACAGCAAACGATGCAACAACAACATCAACAGGTTTTTATTCAACAGAAGCAGCACACACAGCAGCAACAACAAATGCAACAACAGTATCAACAGCAACAAGTGCAACCGTCGCAACAGCAAATACAGCCTAAACCCATAATAAGTGAGTTAACATTCTGTACGTTGCCACCTGATTATTTTTAACAGGTACTTTGAATATCTAAACGCTGTCGTTCTCCTTTCAGCAAACATGTCCATACAGCAGCAACAACAACCCGGTGTAGTCCTTGGTGGAGATCGGCCGATCATGCCTGTGGTGTCTGTAGGCGGTGTAGGGGTCGGTGTTGGAGTAGCCACCACGTCTCAAATGAGTCAAGTACAACAGTCACCAATCTCCGCAGTACAACAGTTACCACTACAGGTAACGAACATTACATTCTTTTCAAGACATTATACGGTACCAACATTCATTCTGTAATGCAATATATTTCAGGCAATCAATTCGGCAATAATTGGCAGCCAAATAGTTAGTGGGACGTCACAGGTTCAAACTATGTCCATGGTAAACCAGTCGATAGATCAGCAAACCCACGATAACACCAATTCCACTATAATGATCACTTCGCCCGATCGTAACCATCAAACAGAGTGTTCCATAGTATTACCAGGCACTACGAATATTTCAATTACGAACGACGACAATACTAAACCACTGATAAAAAAAGATGAAACTATGCCACTTACGATAGAAGAGATCACAGTACCACAGCCAGAAGCGACAGGTTGGTTTAGTGACAACAATATATGTAATTTAATTTTTACGTATACGCTTCGTACAGATGGGGACCAATGTAAAGCAGCTGTTAAAGAAGAAGAAAGTTCGTCTGGAAAGTCAGAAGATAAATCGTGCAACAATCCTTTGGCAGGATTGGCGAACACAATTAATTCCATAACGAACGGTGTCAGCAGTGAAGATTCTGCAGCACTACCTATCTCGGTATCGGTTACTGCAAACAGCAAACATGTGCCTCCCAAAGCAATGGTTAAACCACAAGTTCTTACACACGTGATAGAAGGTTTTGTCATACAAGAAGGTAAAAAGAACTGAGTTGGGTAATAATGTACGTATACAATTTATAATATTTATCCTTATGAATGTATCTGTTTCAGCGTCTGAACCATTTGCTGTTAATCGAACGTCATTAAATAATACAGTTAGTCAAGAGAATAGTAATATTTTAAATCGTAATAATATTGCTTCGGAAAAAGAAAATCATGAAGAACCACCAAGTAAGATTTAACAAAGTTAATATATTCTATATATAAAAATTCACATTGAAATCATGGCGTTTAATTAAATGTTTTATTCCTTGCAGGGAAAAAGCATGCACCCAATTATCCCAGCGATGAGGATGGAAGTAATGCTCAAATCGGAAAGTGTGAAACATGTGGTAATTTAGTGGACGAACAGAATATTAAGTTCAAAAAGGAGAAGCGTTTCTGTTCCACTGTATGCGCAAAGAGGTTGGTAGAAATATAGAAGCAATTTTGAAAGTACATTAGTTACATTAGAATTTGTATAAATGGTGCGAATTAGTACAAAGTAAATTATTAACATTTGGAACATTATAATCATAAATTATGAATCAAATAGCAAAAAACGCGAGGCGAGAGACCGCGACGGAGGTGAAAAACAGTGGACTGAGATGGAGACTGAATCAAAGAACATTGACGGAGATATGATCAAGAAGAATGGAGAAGAGAAGTCATTGTCTAACACAACTACTGCGTCTTCTGTCGACGAAATACTGCCAAGAGTTAATCCTGTTAAGTGGACGGTAAGAATATGACATACCCATAGTTCTAACTAAATAATACAATTCGAAGATAGAACGGACTATATGTAATACGGTTAAAATATCTTGTGTGATGCACGTAGGTTGGTGAAGTATGCGACTTCATACGTGGTTTGCCGGGCTGTGCGGACTACGCGGAAGATTTTGCTATTCAAGAAATAGATGGTCAAGCACTTATGTTACTCAAAGAAGATCACCTGATGTCAGCTATGAGTATTAAATTGGGGCCGGCGTTAAAAATTGTTGCGAAGATCGACTCGATGCGCGTAGAATCATTATCGAATTCTAATCCCACATCCAATAACTCATAAATGTTTACTGCTTGAGATTTTTATCTTCAAAATTTCAAGTTGCAGCCTATGGGCTACAGGGTTTGTGCTAGTATTCGATCGGACTGTAGATTTAAGATTTCTAAGAAAAACATAAGATGTTTTTTATGAACATACAATTTTTGTTTCATTCTATTTCATTCGATACTTATGAAAATCCTGTTTTCTTTTCATAGGTTGGTATATTAATTACTATGAGTATTAGTACTTCAGAATATACCAATACGGTTTGAAGGTCGATCTCTGTAAGACGATATTTCGAGCCTCGTACTATCTCTCAGTACACTAAATGGCTTCGATGGAGTTTAAGTAAAGTATAGACTGTATTTAATTTTCATTTGGATGTATCATATTGGTAAAACACAGATTTCTGTTTATTTACCTTTCGATCAGTCTTACATTGATTGATCTTGGTATGTGTAAATAAAACTCATTTTCCTTGTTTTGATTAATTTGAAGTGTATCTATATTGCATCTAAGAAATTTTTTAGACTACCATTTTATGAAGTATGGTTGGCTAGAACTATCAAGAAACTGAGTACAAATTATGTCCATTACAAGAGAAAGAAGAAAAAATGTTGTATATATACTATCTGGCATATAAGCGATGTATTTTGTACTCGAAAATTACTTTTGGAAGGTGTACAAAATGATTGCCCTCTTGGTAAGACTTACAATAATTCTGAAGGGAAATCAGGCATTTTTAAAAAAAGAAGTTAGGCTTTACGATGATTAGTAATTTATGTGCTTGACAATTTCAAATCGAGATGTAGGATGTTTGAAGCAACATAATTAACATTATCGACCATGTACTTTGTAAATGTATCATGTGCACTCACCTTGCATACGTGTAAATATTAAACATAAAATGTTTATTTAATATACAAATTTTATAACATGAAATTTTAGTTATTAACAGAAGTAATCCTACCATTTATAGTAATTTACTTTCAGATAAGTAATCGTTCGCTGTAAATGGAGAAAGATATATTTCTATGATTTGTATAAAATACGATGTTATGCGAAATGCAAGACAGTAGATTTTAATCTTATGTAATATTTGATGAATGTCTATCGTGAAGCCACGTGGAACGCGTTCATCGAAATGAAAAGGTTATCGATGTGTTATTTATACTCAGTCTTTACGATTATGAACAGTGTAAATAGAATATTTATTCCCTATGCATTTATTCAGTACATATATATTTAATTCTGCATTGAATCATGCATGACTTGGTAATTATATCAACAGATCATTTCAAAAGTCTAACACAATATTTGTACGCATAACATGCATAGCACTTTTTTATATTACAACTTTTACTTTTGTTCATGAGAGTGGGATATTAAGAAATCAACAACATATACTTAGGTAAAACAGCACTCATTACAAAACAAATATATTATAAAGCACATTCGTTCTATGTCAAATTTGAAAATCACTCGGGGCTTAATCACCCAATATGCCTTTTTATACTCATTTGGAAGACATTATGGTATGGGATGTATACAATTCTGACTTCTCAAATAAAACACATTTTTAAAATAGTTTATTCATGCCACAATTTATACAGTTGGTATTAAAGTATGAAACATAACATATTTCTTTCAACGAAAAGAAAAGAACCTCCAGTAAATACTATTTTTAAATACATAACTTAATGCATGTTTTTTGAACTATTATTTTATTATAACGTAATGTAATATCAATTTTAATATTTCTACACATGCAAATTCATTTCTCATTATGATTATTGTGTTATTTCAGCAGCTATGTCGGCTAGAGGTCTTCCTTCAGCCAGCAATCCTTCTTCACTTTGTAATCTTAATTTTTTATGTTGCGGTCGTATATATCGGAAATATTCGTATACACTGTAGGCCAACATTGATCCGGTTACTATTGAAGCAGCTATGCAAACATTTACAAATCCTCTGTGCAATTTATCCAAAATATATTCTTTCTTCCTATGTTTCGGCAACATATTTTGTTTATTAAATCTAACCTTTTATTTCAAACTTTCAGCACTTGCTGAAAGCCACAAGTTTATAAATTAATTAAACTTTCAAAATTTATTTATATTTTTAATAAATTTCCAATGTAGACGAAAGATGACATTATTCATTGATATAATTAATTTTTAATTCACTTAATAGCAAATAATACATACCTGCCGATGAAGTCAAAAATAACTGAATATATACTTTCTAAATACGTTGTATTTAAGTGCAGAGATACATTATATTTTGCTTTTAAATCACCTTATTTTTGGTTACAGCTCAGTTTCGTACGTCTTTCACGATTGTATTTTACAGCATTCTCGGCGTCCAAATCGAACCTAACCTATGAAGATAATCGTTATGTAATTTTTGTTTTCATAATGCAATGAAAAATAACAGAAAGTAAACATAGATTATTTATGGTATTTAGTATAAACTTATCGTTACCCAATTAAAAATTATATTTCTGTAACATTATTATTTATTCTTGAACAATATATACATAATCTGTAATTTAAAAAATAAATTGTACATTCTCATATTTTCAGATATTTACATCATGAATTAAATACTTAATTATAAAAAATTGCATTCTAGTTTTCTAGGAAATCGTTGAATGTTGTTGCATCTACTTCTAAGTCTATCTCATCTAAGGAAGGCCCCTCTTGTGTCACTGGTAGTTCTATAAATAACAAAAAAAAAATCACATTAAATTGAGGAAGATACTAAGTTCTTCTGATACAGACATATGATATAAGAAACATACTACGTATAGACCCTGTTGTTTTATACTCGGCAAGTTGCTGTTTGAACACTTCATCAAATGTTTCTTGTCTTTCCTTCATCGTCTTCTGTTGCTTCTTTTCATGTTGTGATACTCTTTCAACATGCTCGTCAGCTAACTTTGCTAAAATAAATCATACAGTAAATCCTTTTGCCACATATTCCCAAAGTTTCATAATTTTCTGAATATTCTATGATAATATTACCATGTTACCATTGAATATACCTTTAACTATATTTAATTCTGCCAATTTTTTTTCTTCGTATAGAGCTAACTGAAATCTATGATCCAGTTGTCTACTCTGTAAATCTAATACTTCATTCAAATCCTCTAATCTATAAATGGCTTCCTCTACATCTTCAAACATCTCTTGCAATGTTCCTTTATGATTTAGAAAAAAAATTGCATATTATTCACTACTGTTACCAATATCTTATCGTATATTTCTCTTTGATTAAATATACCTATTTGATCCATTAGGTTTTGGATTGAATTATTAATTTTTGGTATGTAAGCTAAAGTACTATTTAGACATGTAATATTCTTCCATTCTTGCTCAAGTTTTTCGTAAATAGTTCCTATGAGTTTGTCTGCTTCTTGAGTTTTTCCTGCATTCTCTTCTGCAAGCTCATGCAGCTCATTCCATTGTAACTGATACCTATGCAATATGTCAGCTCCAGCATGATAGTTAACATTTCGTGCATTGGTAGATTTCTTGTGCCTTGGATTCTCGCTAGTAGTTAATCCCCTGATACTAAAATAATAATAATCATTTACGCATCAAATGAATTACATCCAATTGAATGAACAATTTATGCAAAACATTTGTATCTACTAGATTTTAAATTTAGTTCAATGGTAAGAAAATTATAAATAAGGAATCGTTTACCTAGCTGAGATACCCTCTTGCACAGTTTGAAACTTATTACGCAAAGTACCAAACATGATTGTGAATTACAGTATCAATGAGACAATTAAAAGAGTAAACAATAGTGTAATGAATTATAAGAAAAACAATGCAGTCGTTATACTTTCTATAGACATCATAATCTTATTAAAGCATATTTCTTACAGACATATTCAACAGTAATAAGCCGGAGAAATGGAGTTTCGCAACTTGATTAATTATGAATAGCTTATTAAAGTTTCTAACTAATAATTTGAATAGCAGATGTTACTAATATGTAAAATATATTTCAACTATTTAGTACTGAATTACTGAGGTAACCTCTTTTGTAAATTTGATAAATGGAATTAACATACAACTGTTTGCATGTACTATCAAGTGTGAAGGTAATATTACAGTAATTGCCAATTAAACCATAAGTTTTTGAAATAATACTTCCATAAACAGATAACAAACACAATGTAAGTGCTAATATAATTGAATCGAGTAAAACGTATTAGATAGTTTATTTTTGACACTTCGTTAACACATTTTTATTATTACAAAATAAAGTACGATACGCGTATTGTCAATAAACATGCGTTATTTTTTGTTTCAGGAAAAATACATAATAACACGGCGTAGTCTCTTCTTTACAAGTTGGTAACACTGGTTGGAAGTTCATATACCACACAGGTTGATTTTGTTAAAACTTTTATTTGCATTTTAATTCTTTATTTACAATTGTGTGAATGGTTAGAAACATGCAAAGTCGAACAAACGTATACTGTAAATATAACGAACAGTAACAATTCTTTAATTACAGTCGTATTGATTTATTTTTTCTAAATAGAATCAAAATTAATATTTGATTACAACGAAACATATAATAGCCAAGACTTACCAATTGTATGGTGCATTTTATTGAACAAGAATACAAAAATAATCAAGAGAAATGTTGAATAATATACACGAACGAAATAAATGTTGCAGGTCGAGAATACTATATATATAACCTTCACAGTCTCTGGACAGGATCGATTTTTCAAAAAAGCAGTGTCCTACTTTCAAACTGCATTTTTTCCGTACAAAATAATTTAGCAACATTGCGAAAGTTTAACTCCCTCTTCTCGCCAATATATATATTGGTGCCTAGCAACCATTGAGGTCAACAAACGAGGTCAAAGTGCAAATTGTCTGTATGAATAAGAAAATGCAGAAGATATATTATCCATTAATTTACCACTTTAAACATTTCACACACATGATTGAAGTAAAATTGTACGGTAGCTTTTCATAAAAAAATCAAAGATTTAAAGTGACTTATACAATATAATTACTAATGTTAGAAAAATAACGACGCAAGTATAAGTAAGTATTCTTAATATTGTTATTGAAATATATATCTGATGTAACAATAGCAATTCGATAAAAGCAGTAAATTGACGGATGGTATTCCAGTGTTGCCAAGCGCTATGCTCTTATCTAACTCGTGACTATAAGTATGCTTTTGTCTATAGATGCTTTTGTCATCTTTGTCATTTATTGATTGTTCATTCGTGTCGGAATGAATACAAGAGCACGCGTTTGAAACTACAGAGCATTCGGTTACTATTTTACGACATCGATATAATTAATTCAACAGCGAAGTCAGGATGAAAAGCTTCATCAGGTTGGAGTCGCCAGTTGATCCGCTGATAAAGGAAAAGCTTGTGAAGTACCGTTTAACCAGCGCCACTTCCATCGAAACCTTTATCTTTTTCTCCCCTACTACGCATGCAATGAGCATAACTTGAACGAACGTCATCAGAAGAGAGGCTCGAGCTTAGAAAGTTGTGCGCAACTCGTAGCGAAACCAGATTCGTGGGTGGAAGTGGCAAAGAGTAGTAGTCACCGATGTTGGGTCAACGTACGTATCCAAGTATCCCCTTTCTCCTTGCATCAAGTTAGACCGCTACTATATCGTGGTGAATTCGCTCCTCCATAAAGCCGATTACGTTTCTGCGCACACCAACATGGCTACTGCGCATACTAGTAGGAGTTGCCAACCAAAGGACGAGATGTCCATGGTAGGGATGAAATCAATAGTCAAGTATTCTGTGGAATGAGAATATCAACTGGATATATATTTAGCTATTCAATTGCTTGCTTGAGCTTTATTCACCGGAGAGGAAGCGGTAGAAATAGTCGGAAGTGAATCCCCCTCATAATATGATATTTTCTTTTGTCTTTCTTACAACGACATTCAATCGTTTTGTCCCGACTAAAATGGAATGCAGATTCTTTCTGTGACTATAAACACGAATTGTCGTGCATGAAATGCTTAACGAAATCATATTATATTATTATATACATATATACATATTATATTATATTATTGAACGGACAGAAAAATAAATTGCAAACTCTGCATATGGTATACCGTAACGAGTATAGAAAACATGGATTTGGGCGGGGCTCCAGTTGATAACTTCTCTTTCACTGTTAAACCCGGCGACTGCGGAATCCTGATTGATCTAAATATAGAATTTCAAGCATAGGTTGTTTGAGTATTTCCATAGAATATAGCACAGGGAACCTGCTACGATCAATAGATGCCAGATTCGGCCGTTTTCGACATGTTCCGTTAAGTTCCCCTACTATATTTGTTCCCGTTGACCTCCAACCATTCCGGCCACGCCTTGTTCATGTACGTTTTTCCAATGAAACCGGTTTATTTCAGACACGCGAGGTTTGGTGTTATGCTTCACCATTAAAAAGCTGCACTGCGGAAAGCCCCGGATACAGTTAAATCGGCGTTGAGCACCGATTGTTCTCATTTTTCATTGAACTGGCATGTATAACTCGGCGATAGTCGATGCTGACATCGAACACGAAAAAATCTGTTCTGTCCATCGCGTCCGGTGGATCTAAAAATGGCAAATAAATATATATGCATGTGTGTACTTTGAAGTACACGATTAGATCTCGTGACTGTAATTCAAACGAATAATCTGAACAACGCGAAGCAGGGAGGACTGCGCGCGTTCGTCACGCTGGCTCATGAAACCGGAAACGCTCGCACGAATTATGGATATAAATCGTGTCGCAGCTGCGTCAGCATTTAGGTACAATGGATGACAGGTGGTAATTGGATAGTTAACGTTGACGATTTTGTTGGAGAATTGTACGGACTGAGGGATACCTTGGAACATTGGAGGGATCGCTGAAAGAAAAAACTGGAGGCAGAAGTTGGAGGAAGAGAACGTCATCGGAAAACAAAATAAGAGAATCGGTTGGCGAGAGAGGGAGAGAAACGGGATGCTCCCGTCGGAGGGAATGGAATGAAAAATCGCGGAGAGAGTGGGGGGAGGGAGAGAGGGAGCGAGAAAGACGACGGAGCTTTACAGTGATGTTCGAAATGCGCCTGCGTCGATAGTACTTGCTATGAGCGGATTGGCTCCCTACTCATACTTGAGTGCACGTTAGGTTCACTTAATTTCAATTCGAGCTCCTTCTCTCCATTTCCCCCTCCGCCAATCGGTTGCAACGTACATCTCCGTCGATCCCTTTTGTATTTGTTGGGATTTTGCTCGAAGGGCATACGCGATAGCGTGTGCACGTTTCTTCTGTATAATCCTGCCTCTGACTGAGAGCATAAGGAGGGAGTGAACCCCCTGATCTCTGATAAAGGAAATGCGGTAGTGGTCGTAAAAAAAAGATCGACAAGAGAGGGAGGGAGGGAAAAAGAGAGGAAGTGGACAAAGGTGGTGATGGTAGTGCGGAAGAGGAGAAGTTGGGAACACACGAAGAAACGAGAGACGACACCAAACGAAACGAAACGGCGAGAGAAGTGTGGAGAGCAGAGAGAGAGAGAGAGAGAGAGAGAGAGAGAGAGTGAGAGGAGAGAGGAGAGGAGGGGGAAAGGCCGGCATTTGCAGCGGTCGGCGCACGCTACCCCGTTCGCGCGCGCGCGTCCTTACAAAACAACGCATCTGAACACTGAACCCGTCTCTGAACGCGCCTCAACAGTTCGGCACGAATTCACACTGAGTTGATTATCCTGTCCGACGCGCGGGTTTCATCGCGACGCCGCCATATTGGCGGCTCGATATAACACGTACTAATAATAAGTTCAAATTGGATACGGTTGGCATCGCAGTTGACGCGCCGATCTCATCTTCGTTGAATGTTGCTACAACAAAATGTGCCATAACAGCGCAGTGACCATGTCATAACAGTTGGCAGCCATAGTTGACTAAATAATGCAAGAAACCCGGGAGAAACTAATTTGGCTGAACAACGACTGAAATAACATCCGTACACTCATATACATATACACATACTCATATACCGTACACACACACGCGCGCGTTTCTCCTCTCTTTTTAATTTCTACACGAGTTGAATAAGATCGTGACTGCGATTTCGGTGTTTAAATCGGAACAACAAATCTGACGTACCGACACCTAATTAGAATAGTCACCGGATCGTCGGAAGTAAACTTCTGTATGTCGTACTTTTTTAATCGGAACAACGGTTTCACGTAATGAAGTTCGATGTATGTTGAAAAAAGTTGCGTTACGATTGTTTAATTGGTCCTGTTTACGATCGACGCGTGCTCATCGATCATAAACACTAATGACCGTTCTTCCATGAGCCCGTATCACCTTGGCGGGACTTTGGTTAGCTTTTGTTTTTCTTGGTGACTAAAAACTGTTGTTATTGTGCGGAAACAAGAGTGAACTGTTAGGTAGTGCGATGGATTGTGCGTTGATATACGTGCGTATCGGTATCGGTAAATGATCCCACCGCGTTCTTCAATTCATGTCAGTGATCTCGTATAATTTGCATTGTTGATAACAATGCCTGTAAGTATGACACGATTGATAAACAAATAGTGTACGATATTTATGTTACGGCGTTTAATCTAAAAGAGAGAAAAAAAAAAGAGAAAAACGATTCATATTTTGTGCACAGATCGGAAATGAACAGTTCATTGGATCAAGACTTTGAGGAATTTAGATTCACTGACAAGAGGAGCATTTGTCAAGACGATACGCAGGCCGATGTACAAAGATTTGGTATGTTCTTTTCCAAAATACTGAATGAGAAAAACTGCAGATACAAGAATTGAACAATGTAACAATATTTCCTAAAAAAGAATAATATTAAAACTCAATGTAACTCCTTCTGTACTTGAACTCGATACATTAGCATCGACACATCATTTTCGTTCATTTTGTGACTTCAGTAAATTCTTCTTACTATTATTATCAGAAAGAAGAGAATCTTGCATAATGCTAGTTTCGTGTCTCGAGAACGTTTGAACATCTTTATCTCTTGCCTACATACATAAGAAATGTTTCAAAATGTAAACTGAAAATCGATGCGAATACGAGTTTATTTACATTCACTTGTACATTAACAACGAGGACATTTTAACTTCCGTCCAGTACCGTTTATCATAAATAGGAATTCAATGCCGAACAGAAGCAGAGAAAGGTTAGGATTCCAGTGATAACTTACAACTCGGAAAAAATCTACGAAATTTACGTTACCGATAGATCAACCTAGAGTGCGGTAGAACACTGTACGTCCTCGTCTAGTTTCGATGAAACATGCACGGTTTGACGTTCATCTTTTCGTGATATTCGAGCTTCGGTGCTGTAGCGTTGAAACGATGTTTCCATCTTTCTCGGTCGGTTTATTTCATCGATTTACCGACACTGAACTCGCCGTTCGGATTTAATGAAAATGGAGTTTTACGTGGTCTCGCGACCTCTGAAAAGCAATTCGCAAATATTTGCGTTGTTACACCACGGAAAATAGCATTTTTCGGTACACGCGACATTAGGGCGGGAATTACACGGTAATACGAAACGGGCCAATGGTATTCGTTCTTTAGGCGATATCGATTTGGTGAGTCCTGTTTTCAATTCTCGGCAAAAGCTGGGGCAATTATCCCGCTTGCGCTAGTTTGTCTGCTGCTGCTACAATCATTTTGCATGATCACTTGCTGTTGCTGCATATACATATCGGCATCGATTGTTTACATCGGTTGTAACACGGGGAACGCGCGTTGGTACACCGAGCGAACGCGTTCGAAACAAGAACCGTGTATGGATATTATCAATGTGAAAACACTCGTGTACACCGAATAAACGACGATATCGGTTCAATCGATTTGACAGAAGATACGAAAGCGCGGCAAACTATTAAGACGTCTTCGTTAGGGGACATTCTTTTCAAAGAGGTGGTTAGACACATTCTATCTTCACATTTGTTTATGAAAGAAAAGAGATAACAATAGCAAAGTCAAAGAGCAATGAAGTGTAGTGTTTGGCAATTATTTTTAATGTACATTTTATTTCAGGTGAAAACATAGACGATCAAAATTCGGTGTTTGCCCTAAAATCCTCATTGTTGAATTGTGAAATTTGCGGACAGCAGTTCGTTTTGAAGAAGCAACTACGTTTGCATATACATACTCACTTGCGATCACCTCGAGTAGTTCTGAGGAGACTCACGAATTTAAAAACGGTGAAGAAAAAACATAACAACACTTACTGGCTGGATCCAGAGAAGAAGGGCTCTTTGAAGTTAACGCTGAAGAAACAGACCTTCTCGGACTCCCTGAAGCTGACGCTAAAGAAATCATCGAAGTCTGAAGACTTTACTGTGGTGAACAGCAATATTAATCTGGGTACGGAAATTCATCGTCAAGGAGACGTGGCTGGGACAAAGGAGAATAATCGAAGACATGAGAAAGTTACAGAAAGTTCGATTGACCAATCGTTCGAAAACGTGATGGTAGAGCAACAGGTATGTTACAGCAAGTAGATTAAGAACAGTCTCTTAATACTACCGTTAATAAAATATTATTTGTAGGATGAATATGGGAACATTAAATTCAGCACCTATGACCATAATCCTTTGGAAGAGAATGATAGACCATCCATAGATGTAAATGAAGGCGATTCGGGTGTAGGGAGTGATATGGCAAATCCATCTGAGAAAGAAGATCAGAATGTTGACGACCTGCAAGGTACAGATCAGTACGAAAGTTCAGATAAAAGGCTTTCCGAGACAGAAGATCATGAAGAGTCGGATGCATTGGAAGCAACGTGTCGAGAAACAATTGAAAACTTGAAGAAGCTTGGTGAACAATCTAGGTAAATATTGTATATTGAACAATAAAAGGTGTCCTTTTTTTTTTATTACAATCTGTTGCTTTGTTTTTCAGTTCGAGATCTGGGAATCGATTAGCTGACACTTCGGGTATTGAGGAAGATGACGAGAGACAACAAGAATCCAACATGATACATAATTTGGAGGAGAACCCAGCCATCAGTATTATTTCGAAGTCTTCGACGTATCTGAATCATTCAGCAGATTGCTCAGCGGTGTGCCAAGATGAAGATAAGTCGGAGGAGACAACGGAAGGGACAACAGGTTTCAATTGGAACCAGTTGTCCACTAATCTGTCCAACAAAAATAGTGAGGCCTCTAAAGACAATGACGAACAATCTGAACACGGGGGTGATAATAATATTGAAAGTGCTGGATCCCTTTTGCAGAACTTGATTGAGCATCAACGACATAATCAAAATGACACATTATCAAATAACTTGCCACCAGAAACAGAGTATGTTTCGCTGGAGAAGTTGGCTGAAACTGTCAGTACCTGTCGCGTTTGTAACGAAAAGTTTAAAGATATCGCTCACTTGGATGAGCACAGAAGCAAAGCTGGCCATTATCAGTGCAATATTTCAGAGTGCATTAATCTTATTTTCAATTCACCGATGGAGGTTTCTATGCATAAAGCTCAGATGCACGGGACACCTTTATCTCCGAGTGTGAGCCAACTGTCCCCTCATTTAAATACGAATTCGCCACATTTAAATCAGAACTCGCCCCATTTGAGTCAAGCCTCTCCGCAAATGAATACACATTCGCCTCACGCGGTATCAATGGAATCTCCGAACACACCGAATTCTCAGCAAATAAGCAGAAATTCGCCTATGACCTCTCCGCATCAAACAAATTCTCCCACGTACAATCCAGTGCCTAACGCTGGACAACAAATAGTACCGCCTGTTAATTTCGAGCAATTACCTGCTCCCGTTCAACAGTTAGCTCAACAAGTACAACGTATGCCACTTCCGCAATCGCAAATGCCTCCGAGTCTTCCACCAGGTGCTAATACAATGATCCCTGGTCCAAATTACTTCGTACCAGGAAGGCCACCAATGTATAGAGTTCCTGCTCCACAGGGCATGCATTATCCTCCTCATATAGCACACTTATATCCGCAGTACGGACCCGGTCCATATCCGCAAATGACTGCACCACCACAAATGCATCCCCAATTGTCTCAACAAATGTCACGTGGAAGGTACCCTACTGTTGCACAAAGTAGTCGGCAAGTATTATTGATCACAAGTAAATTTTCAGTATTCTATAGAACAGAGGTTGGGCATTAACACTTACACGGCCGTCGGCGGGTATTTGTAAACTAGGATTGCCAATTTTTTCCGGATCACATTGCCCAAAATTGAAATATACGTATATGTAATTTCGCAATATTCTCTACTGTGAAAACACATAACATAACTATCCGGACCCATCCGGGAGGGTTGGCAACCCTACTCCAGACCCAGAAATCACAGATTTACGTTTTTGTAAAATTCATAAAGTAAATAGTCTGTTATGGAGCTGAATTGTTACATACATATTTATAGGGCACCGCGTGCTCCACAAACTGGACCATCTCCGCGGCAACGAATGAAACGTCCTATACAGCAACCAATGCAAGTACAACAGCAAAATAATTCTGCTATGAAACAACGACGACTGGATGTTCTGTTACCAGACAGGAACGAAGATGCAGACTGTCACGTGATCGCTCAACAAAAACGAAACGACGGTTTGCCGGTCATACAAAACGTTCAAGGTGCTACCACACAACAAAGTAGAAATGATTCTACAATACATCTCACAGACTCTATAACGCTTAGCGTACGACAACCAGGTACTATAAATGTATTTGAAAATATATATATTTTTTTGTTTCATTTACATTACGAATATCACATATGCGACAGTTCTTTTCTGTTGAAGCCTCTTCTAAGAATTAGTTTCTTATTGTTTGTACCAAGTTTGTTTTACATTTTGCATTGATTTTTTTAAAAGAGTGTATCGGCTTATTTATGTGAACTTATTTTGGCATGAAAAACATAATCAAACAACTGTGATATAACGATTCGTGGAAGAGGTAGTCTACGGAAATAAACAATACGTATCTTACTAATCTAAAGGTTCCGCTCCAGCTCAAGTGCAGAACACGTCAGGTACTGGGGGCAAGAAGTCGGATGCCAAGGCTGTAGCTAATGTCCTGGCAGCCAGAGGTATTACTGTTACTCCAGCTGCAAATAAAAATAAGACAAGCGAACAAAACAAACAGCAGATTCCTTCCCAGCAACAGAGGACTATGCCTTCACAGCAGCCTTTAAATGTTACAGCGCTCACTCTGAATTCTGCTATTTCTATCATACCAGCTAGTTCGCAAAAAAAGCAACAGGAGCAAGGTCAGTTTGCTGTTCCTCAGAATAAACAGAATAAAACGGCAGTGAACGAAGTCGAGCGACCACCGAGACCACCTACTGTCGACTTAACGCAGGATGGTCCTCCGCAACTACCAGTGGTTAGACGTGGAAGACCTCCACGGTGAGAGTAAAATGCATCATTTTGCATACCGAATTCATTTTTGTGAATCAAGTTTACCTACAAATTTGTTTGAATGCGAATCTTGTGGAAGAACGTAGCCCCTATCTTACGTTGACGATAACCGAAACTAATATGTACTATTGCAGGTCCATGCTCACTTGTCAAGTGTGCGATAAAAATTTTCAGAATCAAGAAATGTTGACGCAACACATGGCCACACACCGTGCGCCAAGCAAATTGCTTCACAAGTAAGTGTTCACTAAAATAAGCTCCTCCCATATGACACTCGGATGACTAATACACGATAACGTTTGTTCGACAGGTGCAATCTTTGTCCTGCCCAGTATCCAACAGCTCAGGCACTGATAACGCACAAACAAGCGTATCACAAGGAAGTAGATACTGTAGCACAAAATGGTGGAGCTGAGCTGGCATTGCCGGTTGTAGATTTGAAATCACCGCACGTTTTAAGCCGTTTGTCGAACCTCGGTATACAGAGTTATATACCGTTGTCGCAGCTCAGTGCTCAAACCGGCGGTTATTTCGGATTGCCCATAATTACGATAGACAGTGCAAGAAATCCTAATACTTGTAATTTAGGCGCACTCGGTGCTACATCTATTTTAAGCTTGGGCCCGCTTAAACATTTGTCAAACAGGTAACTGTGGACGATTCTGCGTTTGGCCTACGTTTCGTGTAATCCTATTTATATCTTGATAATTTACGTTGTTATGAAATATCTTTATATTAGCATCACCGTATTGTTTCGGTCTTATGACTGGTTCTTCCTTAAATCGTACACTGTGAACGATTCGAGTTTTCAACGATAAACGAATTTGTTTTCTTCTTATCTTTTTTACATCTTTGGTCCATTCTATTTTTTTTCCTGTTAAATTTTACCTATCTAGATTGTAAAGATACGAGTTTTCAACGATAATAGAATTTGTTTTCTTCTTTTTTTTTTCACGTCTTCGGTCCGTTCTATTTTTTTTCCTGTTAAATTTTACCTTTCTATTGTTAGGTTACGATAGTCTTAAAGCAATACAGTATTTGTAACAAGGGTTGAAGGGGTGTTCGCGGTAATTTAGAGTAATGCAAAATAAGATTTGAGATATACAATCATTGAGAATATAGTATATATATACACATATGTACATATGTATATTTATATACATATGTACATGTGTATTATGTATACATACTATGCAATATATGTATATGTCATATATCATTATAAAAAAAAGTTTTAATACGAGTTTCGATTCGTGCGTGAATCACTGTCACTGCTAGTATATTTTTTTTAAATAAAAGTCTTGAATAAAAATACATACCGAACCGTATTCCTCGGAAGTAACTCTTTAAAAATATACCGCGCAGGTAAAACTATCGTTCCATAAAGCATAGTTCCACCTTCTTAATAACATAACAGAAAATTATGTGTTTGCTGTTCAATTATATAATATACGAAACTGTTAATATCTTGTCGTGCACGATATTAAAAAGAGAGGAAGATTTTATTGATTTTTACACACAGAAGCACGATACTTTCGAGTAAATGTACTGCGGAATACAAGAATTTTCAAATCCGTTATTGGGAACACTAAATGTGTATATGCGAACGCATGTACCGCGGTGAGAGTTACTAAAGTACCTAATAGTTAGATTCGTTCAGCTAAGGAAAAACACAAAAAAGAGATATAATGTATCATCGATACTTTAAAAGATCCTCCGTACAGTAAATAATCGTGTTATGCAGTGTTACAAAAATCAAGATCCGTTTCTCGAATGAAAGTTATACAGAGTATATTCTCTAAGATAAATTACCATTTCTCAGATACTTTCGATAATGTGTTTAAAGAATTTTCAACAAAAATTACACCAAGCAATATGTCTAATTTTTGTTCGAAACATTTCTCTTCTAAATTATCGGAACCGCTTGAAGAATTGTGATTAATGTTAGGGGATTCACTCTGCATATGATGAAAAGTGCAGTGCAAGTTAAAATGAGGAATTAAATATTTTGTCGAATAGTTTTCTGTTCACGGTTCAACAATAAATTATCGAGATGCACTACCGGTTGTATATATATTTTATAAAAAGGAGAAAGAATAGATTACGATTGAAGCATGTGCTCGTTTATACTTGAAATGTCTTTATAAAGAATAATAATAACTGTGTAAGTGATACTTAAAACAGCTAACATTAAAGTATGCTGTCGTCCACTTAACATTATAATAAAAACGTGCAATTTCTAGCATCGAAGCTATGTGCCAGACTGTTTACTCGACATCAATACGACTTTACTACTTCATTACAACAATTGTTATTAACAGATGAGCATGAAACTAATGGGATTAATGAATATTGGCCAATCAAGTTTACTAACTTTTCATTATTCATCGCATAAGAAACAGTGCAGAATGTTACCAGTGAAGAATATTCTCGTTGTTATTGTATGAGAAACACTCGGTCCAAGGTTGAGCAATATTTAATAATTAACAGTAGATGGTTAAATTTTTAACTTAGCTGGTACATAGATGCAATTAAATAAAGTAGGTGCTTAATCATCAATTAGATTAATAATGATAAAATTATTTTTTTATTTATTAATTGAATTAACTATTTGTTAGTTTCCTTTTAGATTAACTATTTTTAGTTTATTATTTCATTGTTATTAAAATTTCAATGGTCTTATGAATTACTAATAATTTTAATGAGTGATTGATGATCAATAACCAATACTAAAAGTGAATATTTCATGTTTAATTCTTTTTAACGACAAATGGGCGCATTCATATTCACATTTGCACTACGCGTAATAAAGTGAATATGTTGATGTTGGTCTGATGTCTTTCAATATACTGTGCTGTTAAGTGGACGACGGCCTTAATTCTCATGGATATCACACGCGATCTTTATTTATTACCATTCCTGTTGAACTATTGCTGTCTGTAAATAATTGTCATTCTTTGTGTACTGTGTACATTTTAAAATAAGCAATCCGTTCCGTTTAAATTATAAAATATAAAAGAAACGGTTACTAAACGCGCAAGAACTGATTTAAAATAACGATATTGTATATATTTGTATGATAATAAAAGAGAACAATGAAGTATATGATAATTTCAGTGCAATCCAGTTAGTTATGCAACTAATACTAATAATAGGGTATTAGATTGTTCTTCGTTTATCATCCAGTTTATAAGTTTAAACAGCTTTATTATTGAATACTTAAGTATACGTAGCACGGTATAATTCTCTAGTTGATTTCTTTATTAATTTCTTCAAAAAAGATTCGTTTTCCATGACTAATCATTAAAATTATAGAAATATATTATGGTAAATCTTTAAACGAAGAGAGTGGAAATAAATCATTGAAACGTTTAATATTAATAATTTAATATCCTGTCCAACTTAATTGTAAAATTTCAAATTTTACAAATTTCCTACTTCCGGTACTTAGGTGTTACTTCAGCGTGGGAGTTCGTGAAAAGATGGTAAGATGGTAAGATAGCCAAGGGGGTACTAGACAGCATCATTGGCATCGTTGGCGAATTATTATAATCATTAAACAAGCAGAGATAATAAATTTATTGTGTTGTATTCTGTTGCGTATTGTATTGTGATTTATAAATTAATGTGTACAAATGTTCCTGGTTTAAAAGTTATTCTGTATCGGGATCTATTACTATCTACCGAAATTAATTGGGGTGGGGGAGTTGCGCACCGTGCAACCGATCTTTGCGGCCGCGCGTTCGTCAGTCAGTCCAGGTGCGCACTCCGAAGGGAGCGGAAGTGCTGCGGGACCAGAAGGCCGAAGGACGGAGACTTCTTCCCCGATTCACACCTTTTGCCTCGCAATAATTACTCGACATACGCTAAATGGAAAAGTGAATTTTTCTTTCTGTGGAAAAGTAATCTTTTCCATTTAGCGAAATTTAGTTTATAAGATTGTGAATCGTCGTTGGAAGAAAAGGAGTCAGAAGGAAGCGTATTGAATTCCTTCTGGCTTCCTTTCGGGTCTCTTGTGCAGCAACCTCCTCGTGGTGAGACCTGGGCAATCGATATTATTCTCTATTTGTAAGATCTTCTAGTATCTACAAATAGGGAATAATACCGAGCTAATAGCTGCTGATTTACAATTTGCTATAACATTGTAAAGTTAAAATTTAAGACTTCATAGTTATAAAAACGTGTATATTTAATTGAATTGTTGAATTTATTGTCAGGGATGGGTCCGTGAGTGAGAACGTCGTTGCGTCTACTTTTCAGTGTATTTATTTTTGATTGGGCGTCTTCAGCTTTGTTCTTCATCGTCTTCTCCTTGAATTCTTCAAATTTCGCTTGTTGGTTAGGCCGGACTCGTATGCGGGGTCAGCTTTGCTCTCGTGAGCGGTTCAGAGTCGCATCTTTATCATTTATTATAGGTATGTGGTCTATTTTGTTCGCATTGATCGAGTTGCAACGTTTATCGTTATTGTTGTTAACGATGGTATTTCTGTATTTCAGATCGGAGCAAACAAAAGAACGTTGAATCCTTTTAATTGTTGCTATGCGCAATTGTCGACGACAACTACTGGACGTTACCATGTGCGATAATACGGTTACCAACTCGCCATCCCTATTACATGTTAACATTTATATTGTATTTTAACACAATCTTTTTATGTAAAAATCGAGAATGAATAAATAAAGGAAATGTAATGAAAAGATGTATCTGCGTATTTAATTAAGGAACCCTCAATTTTTCCCGAACTTCCTACTTGTGAACTTCGAAAAATTTCGAAAAATCTCTGAAAATTTCGGCCGTCTGACTTGTCGTTGACTTATACGACTGAAATTCGTGCCACCTCCTTCGATATCATGCTCTCCTAATACAAAATCTCAATTTTCGGAAAAATTTCGAAATTTTCCCGAATTTCGGCCGTCTGACTTGTCGTTGACTCGTACCACTTAATTTCCGAGAATTTTCGAGCGTCTGACTTGACGTTGACTTGTACTACTGAAATTCGGATACCTCCTTTGATATCATGTTCTCCTAATACAAAAGTTCAAATTTCCGAAAATTTTCCCGAATTTCGACCGTCTGACTTGTCGTTGACTCGTACCACTTAATTTCCGAGAATTTTCGAGCGTCTGGCTTGTCGTTGACTTGTACTACTGAAATTCGGATACCTCCTTCGATATCATGTTCTCCTAATACAAAAGTTCAAATTTTCGAAAATTTTCGGAAAATTTCTCGATCGTCTGACTTGTCGTTGACTCGTACTACTTAATTTCGAAAATTTTTCGAGCGTCTGACTTGCCGTTGACTTGTACTACTGAATTTCGTGCCACCTCCTTCTACATCATGTTCTCCTAATACAAAACTAAATTTTCGAAAAATTTCGGAAATTTTTGCTTGTCGGTCCGGCTTGTGATTGACTTGTACTACTTAATTTCGAAAATTTTTCGAGCGTCTGACTTGCCGTTGATTCGTACTACTGAATTTTCGTGCCACCTCCTCTGATATCATGTTCTCCTAATACAAAAGTTGAAATTTTCGGAATTTTCGAAATTTTTCGCAATTTTCGGATTTCTACTAGAACATGATAGCAAAAGAGGTGGCATGAAATTTCGTGCATGGCTGGGGAAAGAAAAGCACATTATCTGTTGTAACTAATATTCTTTATTTATCACCAAATAAATACAACATTACACGTGGATACATACAAAATAGAACAAAATAGAAATGTTGGAACTAGTTCCAACATTTATCATACGTCAGTGTAGAGGGCGTAAGAAGACGAGTTGTTTTGTGTGAGACACGAAACCCCATACGGTGATTGGTCTACTCCTATACCTCGTCTGTGGTGTAACCCTAAGGACCAAGAAAGGTTCGCGCTAAAAGTATTAGTGCAAATTGGTGCAAATGTACGCACGCGCAAGCGTAATTGCATAGAGGTGTTCTGTAAACAGCACATAAAGACCTGCAGACAGCACTTTAAAGATTCACTCAGTGTTGTTGAGTGTTGTTTCATTTTATACAGTTCATATTAATTGTAATTGACTTCTCTGGTGTCAAATGTGCCAACGAATTTTTCGTATTTATTAAGAATCAAATGATTTTGCGCGGTGCTGCAACCTTTGCCTGGAATTATTCATCGTTAATTTTATGGTTCATCGTTTCATTGTATGTATAACTTAATGTCATTTACTCCTTATTTTATGAACTATCATATTCCATTATTGCAGATAACTTGTTTATACTAGTTCGAAGATTTCGTTATGAGTGCTACTTTAAGCTCAAGGGCTGAACAATATTTCTATAGTATAAATCCTTTGGCTCAAAGAATAGGAGAAGACATTACAGCAACAAAGGAGGCGTACGAGGGTCTATGGAACACCTTAAGTATAGCAGAACGTAATCAGGCAATAAATGAAACTATTATCCAGCCAGAGGTAGCATTGAAGTATACATTGAAGAAAGTTGAGCTCACTAAAGAATTGCCGGAATGGTATCCAAAATTGCGTATTCAGACTGGCATGAAGTATGTCATTGACGAGACTGGTAATGTAAGTATATCCTTAGCCATTTTCCATTAAAATGTTAAATTGCTCATTCATATGGAACTTACCTTATTATAATGTTGCAGACGCTACGATGGAGAGACGAGCACTCAGCCCCGTTTTCATTTATGACTCAATCTCAAATAAATCTCAGTATAATAGATTCAACAGAAGACACCAAGTCCAAGTTGATAAGAGCTCAATTCGGAGAGACACCACATTTCTCTAGCCCCTCCAAATCGCAGAGAAACAACTCAAACTCTCTGAACGATACCTATGCTTCCCATCAAGTTAGTCGCTTTCAGACCGATTGCTTCATAAGCAGTATTTACGACGATAAACAGTTGTTGAAAAGCAACGGGGACGAACATACTGAAAGTATATTCACTAAGTTAATGAACAAGACTTCTCTATTGAAGTTACAAAATAATTCGGACGACGACATGGAGAGCTTAGTCAGGGAGAGGGACTCTGATACTGACAAGAGTCTGTCGAATACATTAGTTGTAATGTCACGCACAAAATCCAGCGATATTAACGAGTCGACCGCGTTATTAGAGACACCTAGTTCTTACAGTAGCTTTCAATCTTCCCAACTGAATCAGGAGGACGAGGAGAGAACTATACCAAAGACTGGTTTCGAATTTCTTGATAACTGGTAACCGACTGAACGTTAATATTTCACTGAACGATTATTACAGTGATGTTTATTTAATATTCAAATTTTGCGTTACTAATGGTTTCCATAACTTTAGTTCCTGAAATAATGCCATGGCAGTACAGATTGAAATTGCTAGAGTCATCGCATTTTTTAATCAAGATACGGTTTCGGTATCCATATGAATTCGTAATGATCTCAAATTATAAGTGTACACGATCGTGTACATTTTGTGTGCTATGAAAAACGTGCTAGTTATGGAATAAGTATAGTATTAGAAATAATCTTTTACGTGCATATCGAATCTAGTTAATACTTACGCAATTTAATATTTACGATTTTTATAAATACCGTTTTTACAATCCTTTTACCAATGCTGAACTTTTGGACAACGTTTCTTTAAGTTCCTCTAAGGACAGGTCATAATTATCAGTATTTAGAAGAAAAGTATTCCACAAAGACTGAAGAGGCTGTTTTTCTTTGATTCTATACAATTCATTATCAACGTACTCCTCGAACAAACAACAGCGGAAAATTTGATAAGGAACAATTACCAAAACTATAATCCGCATAGAATAGCAGTACTAATTTGTTGGTGCATGATCGTAATCCGTAGAATACATATTCTTGCCACTCATCGAACAATTAATGAACGAAACGATGTTATATCGTAGTATGAAAATGTGTATGTTGCTTGCGTAGAATCGGTTGTGCCCGAATGTTCATTACCAGAATCTGTCGAGACATTTATAATACAAAAAAAGTATATATACATATATATATATACACACACACGTACATACCTATATGTATATACATGATACAGTATTAAAGCATTTATTATTATATTCGAATACATGAATTCACGTGCTCCTGTTTGCGCTCTTTGTTGAATACACATCCATCCTTTGCACCGATTCCGATAATCTTTTGAAAACTCTGTCTTTCAAGTGGTCCAGAACCCGGATAGCCATACTGATCGAAGGAAAATAGAAAATATTGAATTGTTCTTCGAGTTTCGCACCGCTAGGGAAAATTGTCAAAATGGTACCTTCTGTTCTAGGCGATTGAATGATAGTTATATTCTCGTCCCCACCGCCGAGTTTCGCAATTTTCGAGTTGTTGTAGTAACCAAAGATGTTTCTATTTGCCTGGGCGATGCAGTAGAACTCTTCCAGGTCGGTTGTTCTCGTCAACTTGGCCTCTGATTCTTTCTCATAGGGTGACACCAGTATCAGACGCCTTTTTGACGAGGCTCGTACTGAAACTGGAACGATTCTTTCACGGTACTTATTACAAATTTGTCAATTGTAATTAGACACTGCGTAGCTCGTACATGTCTAACAGATTCATGTAATTTCAATTATTATCTAAATATCATATCATCTCATCTCATTTGATCGCATTAAATTTTATTTACTTTTCTGCAGATAACAATGGGCCATCCAATTTACAAAGCAGGTTTCTCACTCGATTAATGCAAGATCAAAACTGCAAGACTAAAGATGACCCTTGGATATTGCCCGATTTCGAATAACGAGATATTAAAGATACCCCGAGAGGATTTATATTAACGCAATATTTACCGCTTTTGTTGATCTTGTCGCCTGATGCACCCTTACATGTGTTTTTCGATCTGTAAGAGATTTTTTGGGACAGCGTGGTCAGACTGTTCGACAGGAGGGTCGTCCGAGGGTTTTTATCTGTCGAGGTCCGACCCTGCAACCCCGGCTCGTTTTTATTGTCAGCCTGATTAACTTGCCCGTGCAGGAAAGAGACTAGGAACGCGTATACAATAATTAATGGACCGTGAGTTGATTTCACTAGGGAACACGCGTAACTATAAGCTTGTAATGTTCGTCGAGCTGAAGAGTCAATGTCACATTCCTTCGTTTAAAAACGGAAACGACAAAATTCCATTCATCCAACCATAGTTTCGGTCCTGTCGATACCGATCCACGTTTATACTCAGCTCGGAGAAGACTGCAAGCTTGCGAAAGCGTCGTGTACAATTCTGTGGTTGCAAAAGGAAAGCATATCCAAGCCACACGCTTTCACTTTCGAAACACTAATGTTTAAAGCATCAAGAATCAAACATTTGTTGGGCACGCGTAGATTGCGGATCTTTATGCAAAATGTCGTGCATCGTTCAATGGATTGCATAGACTCAATAAACTAAAAACAATGTATTGGAAATTCTTAAAGCCTTTTCGTATCGTCGCAAATTCGCTGTTTCACTTACTCATTTTTCGTCATAAATGCATAAAATTCGCAGTCTACTGACGGTTTCCTTTGCAGCCACAGAATCGACGATAAAAGTGGTAACCTTTTCCCTCGCTCTCGTCCTTGTTCGCTGGGCTGCACCAACCGAAACCGGAACACTGTTTCCCGTCCGAGCAGTTCGATTTGTCCTTGGACGAGCTCGACGAATCTCCACCGATCTGTTTATCCTCCTGCGGAGCCGAGCTGTCCTCCGGCAGGTTTCCACAACCCCTGTACTGCTCCATCGCCTGACGCTCCAGTTCCTGTGTTCAAATCGCCCCCTTTTTCGTTAAGAGAGATTCCATCATGTATCCGTCTAAGGGACTATCCTCGAGGCAATAGATAACTAATTACCTGATACTTGAGCGCCAGCGACTCCTCCGAGGTCCTGTACTGCTCCATCGCTTGTTGCTCCAGTTCGTCGTATCTGGACGAGAGAGTATTTTTACAAAATGATCTCTTCCCTAACACCAGGTTTACGGGACCCGTCGAAATGACCGGTTCTAGTATTTTTAATTTAAAATTATCAAGATTCTAAGGATGCATACGTGAGAAATTATCTAGCAAATTTATTTCTTTGAGTATACAGGGTGAGTCACCTAACGTTCGCACCTCGAATATCTTTGCTGTTTCTAAAGATACGTAAAATATGGTAAGGACAACGTCGAATGATACAATGGGGCTGACACGACGTCAAAAAAAAATTTTGTTTTTGTGTCATTTTTTTAGAGATATCAAGGTGACCTTCACTTTTTTAAATGGAACCACCCTTTTCTAAACACCTACAACGATAGTCCCTTTCATTAGGAATTCAGTGACAATAATTATTCCAAGGTCGTTCAAGGTCTCAGACAGAGGTGCAAACGTTCGGTGACTCACCCTGTATATTACTTTAAAAGTATTGCTCAAAATGTGGATAGCACGTTCTCGTTATTTTTATAAAGTAATGCAGAATAGTCGCTTTCAGTGCTCCGTAAACCTAGTGTCAACAATTCGTCAAGTTACAGAAATATTTCCTTACAGAAACTTTTTCGTATGTTCTAGCACACGTTACCAGACAAATCCTGTGCAATCTGACGGTACATCAGTTTCAAGGCTCGGTAGGTTTAGCGTTCAAGTGAACTTCCAGGGGAGAGAAAAATGGTTTGAACAACTATGAGACCTGGGAGCACTACCTTTTCTCGAAGACGTTCTCGAACATAGCCTGGTTCGCCGCGGTGTTCGCCAGCACGTCCCTGTAAAGTCTTCTTCTGCTGCGCGTGTCGCTTTTCTCCCTCTCGCCGGTGGATTTCCCGGTGACCCTGTGCACGCAAATTCCCGTTTCCGGTCTCGGACGATCGACGCTCTTCCAGTTGTCCTTCTCCCGTTTCGAGCTGGTCGCTGCTGCCGCCTTCCTCTCGGCTTTGCCCTCGAAGCGGCGCAGCTCGGGCGCCAAAGCGTTCGCGGCGATGAACTCTTTCGTCTTCGACGTGCATCCCTTGTCCAGCCATCGGAGCACCTTCGAGTCCGACTTGGTCGCTCGACTCCTCGTCTCGAGGACGTATGAGGTCGACGGTTTCAGCTGGGCAGGCTTCGGCAAGCCTCGTTGCGCCTTCATCGCGTTCTTCGTCAGCAGGATCAGGTTCTTGAAGTCCACCCCTTGATTCTTCCGTTTCTGCCCGGTCTCGTGGTACAGTTCGACGGGGTGCTGGTAGACCGGTATCGGTATCGGGTTCGATTGCAGGAACTTCTCCTGCACTTGCAGAGGATGATGAGTGATGGTCGTTCGCAAGGGTTGCACGGTGGTGCAGGTCGGCGATGCACCGGAAGACGTTATTTGAATCTGCGCGGCCGCCGGTATCCTTTGGTACCACTGCTGAGGAGGACGGACGAACGGCGTGGCCTCTGTGGCCGGGAGCAAGGGCATCCCGGCGCTCTGAAATCATTTTGTCCCATTTAATTGCGCGGTAACTGTAAAGATTGCTTTGAAAATATTCTATTCTACAATAAATACAAATTGACTCTATCGTTACAGCGGATCTTTGAAGCAGAGATGAAATGAAATGAATTTGGATACCTGGTAGAGGCAGCCACCAGCGTTCTCGTGAGCCCTGTTGTAAGGGAACAGCTCGTTCTGGTAGCTCCTCTCGTTCAGCGAAGGGAAGTACTGCACCCTGCTGTTGTTCTGCTCCCGGTTGAACCGGGTCACCGAGATCTTCGGGAAGAATTCCGGCACTTCCGGGCTGAGCACAGGAGGCAAATGCTTCCTCGGCATCCCGTACGTTTCCGTTCTCGCGGTTTGGTACTCCGCCCGGAGTATCAGAGGTCGATACTGGAACGCGTAGTAGAATTGCTGCTGTCGCTCTTTCCCCAGACATTTCTGCTCCCGAGAGTTGACAGCGGCTGTCGCGGGAACCGGTTGCGGATGATGGCACGGGACACGCGTCCTTTGCTGAGCGTATTGTTCCCGACTGTTGTCGAGTTTCCACAAACTTCGAACCGCCTCGCTGGTCACGCGACCGTGCAGCTCCATCTCCATCGAGTTCTCGACGGTGTAACGCTGATGTCCGTAACATTCGTCCAATTTTCTCCTGGTACTTGGTTCTTCGGGGGCATGAAAGATTATGAGAGCATTCTGTTCGGTTTTGGGGGAGAGGGGATTATTCTTTTGTTGTCGAAAGCAGAGCGAGAAATTTTCCTTTCGTTCTTCGCATGGCGATAAAGTGTATGAAAAGTTTATCGCCTAGGGAATAAATGCGATGTCAATTGAGGTGTCTGAATAGAAAGGAAATTTTTTCTGCAAAGTTTTCGAGGACAATCGACCGAGAACGGTGTCTGTAGTTTCCGCGAAAGAAACCGCGCCGGAGCATCCATGTCCTCAGTTTCCAATATGGCCGCCATTTTCTCTTACCGTTCGAAGAGGCGATCGAACGCTTTTCGATTGCAATAAACGTTAGAAACTGACCGATTTGTTTAAGAACGAAAAAGATAAGGAACCGTCGATAGCGCAGAGGACATCGATGCCTTTGATAATGCGTACCTAATGATAATGAAATATTACCGATTAAATTGATCTCTTTAGCCAAGTGCGACTCGTGTCTAGTCTCGTGGCTTGTCCCGATTTTCTTTTCCGTTGGACTTGGGTTCAGCGGAATGAAACTGCATCCAATCTTCGATATGTCGTCAGGTTCTGGCGCCCTTATTGTTGAGCTCCTTGAAGACGAAGTTCGAAAAGTACTCTCAATTTATTCTATTATTATGTGCACTGGATTTGGCTGAACAATGACTAGACATTACGCATTCCATGAAAATCGATGGAATTTTGCTTTTATACTTAGTTAATTACGCTTTTTTAATTTTGCTTTTATGATTTCTTAGCAGAAAATACTTTCTGGTCAGCAGAGTGAATTTTCTGTTGGTCTGATTTCTCAAAAGAATTCTATGGGAGTTTCAATAAAGTACAATAATGGGTTATACTTGGAGCAGTTACCGTGAATTGTAATTAAGAAATGTAGCGACCTAGCATTATCGGTAATTGTCGTCGTGTATAAACTAACAATTCTCGAGTCGTTTCCGGACTGTTCGAAGTTAACCAGGCGAAGAGTTTCTCCACATCCGGTAGCATCCAGGGCTCTGCGACATCCGTCCAACAGAAATTCGCGGTCGGAACGTTCGCGGCATTGTCCTCGGGTTTGTAAAGGCTCTCCCGTTCCTCGTTATACTCGTAATTGCCATAAGCTGCCAATCGAGACTCCGGGATCACGTCGTGAACGCGTCTCCGTCGATGGTTGCTGTGCTCTTTGTACTTTTCTGTCACCTTACAGTGCTGCAAGAAAGTTCTTTCTCTCGTTTAAAGTCCCGCTACTTTCGAAAATCGTGCAACTACATTTTTTTCGTATTCTTTTATTTTCACGGACTTTGCGTCAATCAAAGACTTCCCTCTGGTCGGTGTAGAACGAAAAATCGAGAATTCGCAAGAAGCGCAGAACGTTTTACCTGATGCCACAAACACTGATTCAACTTTTGAAAGGGATCCTCCTGGTCGAACGTCCAAGCTTTGTCGGCGATTAGGCTAATGTTCGCATACGCGCTGTTCAGGGGCTGCTCTTCGTCGTACGACGGGAATGAAGATATCATTATCTGAACATGCTAAGTTTTAGTAATCAATTGAATGGAATCGAAACAGTCCCGCGCGTCGGAACGAAAATGGCAAACAATTAATAATTCGAAATGGAATAGTTTTGCATCGGTGTGTCATTTAATAGACGGCTCGTCGTTCTCTTGTGACAAAATATTGAATCGATACGCAGGAATTGAAGTGTGTTCAGGGCGGAGTTTCCCGGTTATTCGAAGTAGTTCTCATTCGGATTATTTTCTCGATTAGAATTCGTTTCGTTACTCGGTTATCATTAATCCGAAATCTTAAACGTGTTTTACACGATATTTGCGCGATTATTCATCGCTGGCCGTATCATTTTCACGATAAGCTTGTTTTTTTTTGCATGAAGGCAGCCGATGATCGATTACTCGGCAATCAGAGCTGAAGAGAAATCTTTCGATAAATGTCTATTTATAAGTTTAAATTGTAAAATTATTAAATTCTATTTCCTGTCGGCAGACTCGGAGGATGCGTTAGCGTGGGAGGACGGTAGAGAAAAAAACTTGATCGACAGTTTTATTTTAAAAATGTTTCACGACGTTGATAAGATAGTACATACATACGCGCGGTGGTCATTCACACATTTTGTACAGCTCAGACGCACGATTATTTACAAAGAGAAAAACGATTTCGCGATAGTTTACAGTAATCTCGACGATCCACGGTGAGAGAAAGATGGGGGTCTACGATTAGCGCTCCGATAGCGCGAATGAAATCAGTCTGGTAGTTACGTCTCGTTCAACGTTTCCGATTCTCTCCTCCTCGAAAATGACGAAGGGAACGATCCCGGTGACTTCGTGAAAACGTTGACCCGAGCTGTAGAAAGTTCTCGCGCGGCTACTTTGCCCGTCCTCGACGAGTTCCGAGACGCGATCGCTTCTTATCGCGCGACCGTATCGAGATTATCTGGCACGGCGCGTCGGAATGATTTATATACACGAGTTGTCAAGTTCAGAAACCTATTCAACCCTTGGACGGCGGTGGTCGGGTCCGTTTCGCCCTATCCTAAACAAAATTAACTTCTCCCTAATTTTCTCGAATCTCGAACGGACCTGTTTCTCAAAAACGTCCGCCATCCACGGGTTAATACAGTGGTTCGAGTCTTCTCGATACCGTCGCGCAATGTTATCGCCGACCATAAACTCGCGGAGGAACTCGCGGCTGACAGGAAGATTCGAGCGAATTCGATCGGAAGTCCGTACCTCGTTAAGTACCTCGTTTTAATCGAGAGAAGCCGCGGGGGGTATTTACAGAAATTCACGCGTCGATGATAAAGGGAGAGTCGATCGCCTCGAGGATCCTATTATTATGGCAAGACACGGGTTACGTCCTCGGTTCTCCGGGTCGATCCCGGTCGTCGACGAACCGAAGACACGCGTCGATTCGCTTACAGATCTACAAGAACGTCCATCGTTCTGCCAATCGCTTTCGCGGCTCGCGATAACCCGCGATTAACCCCTTAAGTACGGCGCGCTTGTCCGCGACTCTCTCTCCCCAGTACGGCGCGCTTGTCCGCAACTCTGCTTCCCAGGGACGGCGCGCCTGGCCGCCGCGGGCAAAAAGCCACTATAGTGGTTCGTAGCGTTAGAACTGACGCTCTCCACGGAAACCCACTATAGTGGCGTTCCGTTCAGACTGATGCTCTCCGCGGAAACCCACTATAGTGGTTCCTACCGTTCAGAAGGATGCTTTCCACGGAAACCCACTATAGTGGTTCGTGCCATTCGAACTGATGCTTTCCGCGGAAACCCACTATAGTGGTTCGTACCAATCGTAACTGTTGCTTTCCAAGGAAACCCACTATAGTGGTTCGTACCGTTCGAACTGATGCTTTCCACGGAAACCCACTATAGTGGTTCGTACCATTAAATCTGATGCTCTCCGCGGAAACCCACTATAGTGGTTCGTACCGTTCGAACTGATGCTTTCCGCGGAAACCCACTATAGTGGTTCGTACCATTCGAATTGGTGCTTTCCACGGAAACCCACTATAGTGGTTCGTACCATTAGAACTGACGCTCTCCACGGAAACCCACTATAGTGGCGTGCAGTACTTAAGAGGTATTTTTGGTGGTTGCACGTTCCCGTTGAGCACTTCGCCGACGCACTCGAGGCACTGCCAGTCAGTTCGACTAAAAGTTCGTCCTATCCTTACACTGGAAAGTAGCGTGATCCGGACAGGGGATGAAGTGGCAGTCGAAGCGTTGAATTGATAAAACTATGACTCAAGACGTTTCGCTTAATTAGCAACGGTGTTCGCTAAGTTCGCTAAGTTCGCGCGTGACACTTGCGAACCGCACTTTCTGCGTCGAAACGCAGTCGTACTTTACAACTTTTTGGTGATTCTTATAGTTCGTTATCGTTTCGACCCCACGGAGTTCGACTGGCAATTTCCGCGGGCACTCATCGCGTTAACCCTCGTACGTTCGACAATGGCGTTCTGAAGACTGTAAAATCTGAGACTGCGGATCTTGCAAAACAAGTGTCTTCCAAGTGAATCGTAAGAAACAGAACGAAAATATCCCCTTTTAACAACCTTAATCAAGCCGAAAGTAGTGTAACGACGATTTTCTCATGAATGCATAAAATCCGCAGTCTGATGATTGCTTCGACGTGTTTATAAATAAAACGCTGTTGAAAATGGGGGGCGAGGAGGTGTCTTTTGCCACTTTCGAGGAACGTACGAGGGTTGAACGGTCACTAGAGTTCCTTCCACCCTGGAAACTATTAAACGTATTCCTCCGACGGTTTAGGGATGTTCGCCGGCAGTCGCAGGGTGCTGGGCACGCGATTCGCGCTGTCTGGCAGCTCTGCGATGTCGATGAAGACGCCGACGAGACTGTCGAAGTTGAGGCCCCAGTTGAGGAGGTAGTCCCAGCTGAGGGCTGTCGTGGTCGTCGATGGTGATCCGTTGCTGGACGGTCTGTAAAGCCCGCCCATGTGCGTCGATAGGTCGTCATCGGAGGCGACCAATGTGCTGAGCGATCCTCGGAACGAGCTGTCGAATCCGTCGTAGTTAACGTTGGGCGGAAGCGGTGGTTTGCTGGTCTGGGAGGATTCGTTGCTGCGCTGGTTCACTTCTTCGTCGTCGGGCTTGGCGAAAGGGTTGTCGGACCTCTTGTCCCCCACCAACGAGGTGTTGTCGTACTCGGAGCAGGTGAAGCTGTCGTTCCCGCTCTCGTCGGTCGTCGACGAGTTCCTGCGCTCGAGTCTCTCGACCGGTGGCGTGTGTCGCCTGTGGAGATGCAAAGGACCATGGGTGGGAGGTCCTCTGGCCTCGCTGGACGAGCTGACGGCGTCCAGGGTCGACACGAGACTGGAGGTCCTGGGTCTGGAGTTCAGTCTCTCGATCTCCTCCGCGGTGAGGCCCATTGGGCCCGAGGACACGTTGTTCACGGAGTTCTCGTTGTTCGATTGAGGCGCCTTCCGGCTGGCCGTTGACCCGGACAACTGGCTCATGATCGGCGAGTTCAAGCTCCTCTCGCTGTTCGAGTTCAACGCGTCTTTGCCCACGCCTCCCGACGAGGACGTGGTGGCCAGCAACGCGCTCTGCAGCGGTTTCCCGCTGATGTCGTGCAACGTTAATATTCTCGGTTGCTGGGCGGAAAGCTCGCTGCTAGGAGACAATCTGGCCAACGGTGTACTCTGCAGTAGCTTCTGCGTGGGTCCGGACGGTTGACTCACGTTAGGAGGCGGTAGAGCCCTGGGTGGGAACGGGCCGGCGTGTCTGTGCTGCTGGCTGGTGTGTTTGTGATGGTTGGCGTAGTTGCTGATGGGCGGTGGGGTGGCTTTGTACTTGCGCATCCCGTCCCGGTAGCCTTTGTAGTGGTAGACTATGTCGATGTCGCTGGGCGCGATGGAGCTCGCGTTCTCCAGATCGTAGTGCTCCGGCATGTCGGGTTCTTGGTTGTGTTCGTGGGAGTGTAGGGAGGTTTGAGCGGGCGGTGGGAGCGGAGGATGTTCGTCCCGGATAGGCGGCGACTTGGTCACTTCCCTCTCGATGATGTCCGGCCGTTGCGGTCGGTGTTCCGGGGCTGCGTTCATCTCCCTCTCTTTATACTTCTTCGAGATCAGTTCGGGACCCATGTGTCCCACTCCGCGGAGGTCCGAGGTGTCCGAGATGTACGTGTTCTCGTGTCGGGACATCATGTTGTCGTTCCCAGGCCCGACCAACGGGTTCCCGGTCATAATGGCGTTCGTGTTCTTGTTCACCACCGAGGGGGCGCTCTTCTCTTTATTCTGCCGTCTCAGACGGAACACGATGAAGCTGACTAAGATCGCGATCAACAGGATCACGAAGAACACAATCACCAGGGTGATCCCGATGCTCAAAGGATCAGCGGTGGCCACCGCGCTGATGCCTATAGGTCCTCTACAGCCGGCGGTCACTTTGCCGTGGTACTGCGCCTCTTTGAAGATCGACCCGGTGCCGTTGAACGGCTGGATCTCGTTGTTCACGGTGAAGTTGGCCAAGCAACCCTCGAAGCTTCTGGCGCCAGCGCTCTGAGCGTAGTACAGGTCTTGGCTGACTCCTCCGATCGACAAAACCGAGAGATACGGATCGAGGAAATCGTGGACACCGGCCGAGTCCAATTCTTCGCCGGTCTGCACCCCGTCGACGAACAATCTCAGCCCCCGGAAGTACGAGTGCAACGTCAGATTATGCCAGCGGCCGTCCGCCAAACCCCCTTCGATGTTCGCCGACATGTTCACCGGGGAGCCGAGCAGCGATGCGTAGAATAGTTGTCCGTTTCGAAGCTGTAACATTAGTTAGAATCATCGTCGAGACTCTGCAGGATCAAAGCAATCGATAGATCGAATTGACCCTCTTACCTCCACGGACGTGAAGTGTTTGTTCGTGGCGGCGTACACGAGCACGCCGTCCGATTTCACTGTTCTGAACATTAGCCCGATCGTCTTGAACGGCGACGAACTGCTGATGAAGCTCGTGTCCTCCGCGACTGATCGTGCCACTCGATTCTTGTGCCACACGGTCGATCCTCCGTACAGATACTCCAATAATTGCATCCTCCTGTGCTTCTCCGAAACCTGCGAAAAAGAGAGGTCACATCAGTCCCGCGCTTCATGCTTTAACCCACAAGTGTGTTGCAATGGCTAAAAGTATTATCTTAACTCTAAGTTGTACATACAACTGTTGTTACTAGCTGTTTAAATATTTAAGCCCCTGACTGGTTTAATGGAATTATTCATCATATGGCGACATCGGGGTATACATTTTCAATTTTATGAATAATTAGTCTTGGGTCAATATGTTTTGACTATATGCGGAATAATTGATGTAATAGGAATTATTTTAGTCGATAAGCTGCCAGTCTATATTGTGATATGATGGTAATGTTAGTACCTGAATATGTCCGAGAGGGATATTGTCTGTTATTTATTATCAGTACTATGTTCACTTTATGTATGTCCGCTGATAGGCCAGTTCTGGCCTAATGCGTAATAAATAAATAAAAAAAAAAAAATAACCCTCCGACGACGGAGTTCAACTTTTGTTGTGAAACATCTTTCGGCCTTAGAAGTAATTTCAGGGATGCTCGAGGCGATCCAGTACCTTGAACTCGACGAATCCACCGTCGCTCAAGGTAACCGGTTCAAGGGCAGCGTCGCAGTTCGGCGAAGTGATCGATCCGCACTGACAAGTGACTTGATGCCACTTGTCGTAGCACTTCGCGTTACCACCGCAAACCGAGACGGAGTCCTTCGAGTCCCTGAGGCAGGGGTTCTTGCTCGATCGAATGCAGGTGGACTTGACGCCCCTCGAGGCCAACGGATTCGACAGGTTCAACGCCCTGCCGTTTATGGACACCGAGTGCACGCAGCCGACGAAGTCGTCCGAGTGCACCTGTCCCGGTCTCTCGAGCACAGGGTCCGCATTTTCGAGGCCGCCGACCAGAAGCGGGTTGTTGTTGAAGTTCAGCGTGCTGCGGAAGACAATCGGCCATGTTACTCACACTTGAACTCTTCAATTAACACTAGATTTACGGGACCCGTCAAAATGACGGATTCTAATATTTTTAATTTACGAGTATTGAGATTGTGAAGATGCATCCACGAGGAATTATTTAACAAATCGATTTCTTTGGGTATATATTATTAAAAAGATGGCAATCGTGTTATTTTTGTAAAGTAATGTAAAATAGTCACTTCTAGTGCTCCGTAAACCTAGTGTTAACACTAGAGAGTTTAAACTCTCTATCTCTAAATATTTGAAGCTTAGTTACAGCTGCAGCTAGCTTAGTTGCACCAAGTTTTCCGCAAAGAATTGTTCTAACGTCTCTTCGGCATCAACAGACTGTGATCCGAAGAAGCTACCGAAGACACAGAAATAATGGTACCAACCCTGTGGGACCAATGTCGTCCGCATAGCAGGTGCCGTCTCCGGGTCTACAGTCGTCGCAAATGTCGCCGTGTTCCCTGCACGTGGACACGCTTAGAGACACGACTCTCCCGTTTCTCGTCGCCGTCACCTTCCTCCATTCTCCGTCGGACATGGACTGTTCCGTCAGGATGGTGATCGAGGCGATGGCACTCCTCGCACCGCCGTACGAGAACACCACCCTTCCGTTCACCAGTTCCAACACCACGAAGTCCGATCGTCCTCCGGTTTGCGGGGCATAGTTGTACAACAGCAGCGCGTCCGGTTTCGTTGTCGCGAACACGATTGTGATGTCGTTCGTGTTCGAGTCCAGAGCGGGGAAAGTCATGTAGGAAAGCTCCTCGAACCCGAACGTGGACCTCTCGCAGTGCCTCCCGTACCTTCCCTCCGGGCAACTGCATCTGTATCTGAACGGTTCAATCAGAAATCGATTAGGATAAATGCTGGGAGTTGAATCGGGACTCTGAGGTCCCAAGGATAAGAATGTCAGCGAAGGGAGCTTACCCAGGTTTCTCCCCCACGCACAAGCCCCCGTAAAGGCAAGGATTCGGCCTGCAGGAGTCGGTGACCGCCTCGCAATGGTTCCCTCTGTAGCCGGCACGGCACAGACAGAAGAAACTGAAGCTGTCAGGACTCTTCCTGCAGGAGCCACCGTTTCGACAGGGATTGCTCGCGCAGGCATCGCCGCGTTCCAGTTCGCAGAGCTTCCCATCTCGATCGATCGGGCAGGTGCACTGGAAATCGTATCCCAGGCGTCGACACTGTCCACCCTGAAGACGTAAACATTACCGATAACCTCGGTTCAAAGGAGTCTGTGACATTTACATTTACGAGAAGTCGCTGGCTGAGATTTTGGACACCCACCAGTAGACAGGGATTCGGAGAGCAAGGATCCTGTCTCTTCTCGCATTTCTCGCCGGTGAACCCGTCCCGACACTTGCAGGTCATCTCGTGCATCATTCTCGGCGACGTCAGGATCAACGCCTGGCTGTCGGTGATCCTCGCGTCGTCGTAGATCACGAGCTTGTCGCTGCACGTGCCGCCGTTCTCGCAGGGGATGTGCTTGCACGGCGAGTAGCCGATCGAGAACGTCGTTCCCTCGAGGAGAGACCTGATCTTCTCGGCATTTCGATTTAGCAGCTCGATCACCTCGTATTTGCTGCGATAGCCTGTAAGGAAATTGTTTAAATTGTGATCGGTCTGACGAAATGGTCCTTTTGCAGATATTAATGGAGATTGACGTTACCCAGAGGCGACTCCACTGCAATGTGAATGTTCAAATCGGCCCCGACCTCCCCCAGGCTGAAGATCCTCAACGTGTCTTTCATGTCCACTTCCTTTTGCAACTCGTCCAACAGCGCACGGTAATTCTGACTTAGAAAATCTCTGGCGGTCAGCTTGGACACCTGCAAGGTCACGCTGTTCTCGACCGTGGTGTTCGTGAACACGAGGAACTCCACCGAGACCTTGGACACCACGTTCGGATGGCGACCGTCGCTTCCGGAAACTCTCAGAGAGTGTCCAGTTTCTGAGGAGCAAAGCAGTGTTAGACATCTTTGAAAAATGTGCAGCAATACACAGGTGTCGACGGAAGTCGAAAATTGAAGGATCTAACCTGGAGTGATTTTCCTCGTGTGAAGGTCGCAGGCGGTAGGAATGCTAAGGACCTTGGGATTCGTTCCTTGAAGGATCTTGCAGGAATAAGAACCGGTGATGTCTGGATCGTTTGGATGAACATCGGCGATCTTTCCCAGTGGTATTTGCTCGTAGAACGAGTGGACCATCACGTGAACCGATCTCGGCGACGATGGACTGTCGTTCTGGTCCGTCACGATCACTGTTATCGTGTGCTCGTTCCTCATTCTTGGAACACCCGAGTCCTCCACTTCAACCTGAAGAAACCAACCACAATCAATCATTGATTGACCATTGTGCATATCGTGTTACCTTCGATAAAACTGAAATTGCACACTCACCACAAGATCCAGCTGTGGCATCACTTCCCTGTCCAAGCTCCTAGTGGTCTTCAAGACCCCGGTGTGCCTGTCCAAAGTGACCATGTCGCTCTGTCTACCACCAACGATCTTATAGGTAAACGGTGCTCCGTTCGGAGGTAGATCAGGATCGGTGGCGCTGAGGGTCATCACGATGGTGCCGGCTGGTTCATTCTCGTTCACGTAACCGACCATCTCTGGCGGTTCGAAGACAGGTCCGTTGTCGTTGATATCGAGCAACTCGATGTGAACCACAGCGGTTCCCGTTTGCGGCGGTGATCCGGTGTCGATGGCGCCGACGGTTAGATCGTAAACGGGTATAGTTTCTCGATCGAGCTGCTTCGCTGTCTCGATGTCTCCAGTTTGGGGATCGACTTTGAACGCCTGGCCAATGTTCCCGCCGATGATGGAGTAGGAGAACTGATTGTTCTGCGGCCTGATGTCCTTGTCCACGGCTCTGACAGTGAGCACCCTGGTGCCATGAGCTGCTCCTTCCGACACAGTGGCGTCGTAGGAAGTCTGCAGGAACTCCGGCGGATCGTTGCCGTCCTGGATCGAGACGATCACCTGTGCCTCGTCGGTGTCATTGCCGCGAATCCCGCCTCCGTTCTTCGTCATCACGGTCAGCACCACTCGGTTCTGCGTCTCCCGGTCCAACCTTCTCGAGACGCGGATGATCCCAGTCTCGGATCCGATCGAGAACCCGCGATCGTTCGACGATCCAACGAACAGATAGTAGACTCTGCCGTCCTCGCCGGTGTCCTGATCGGTAGCCTGCACCAGGCCCACCGACGTGCCAACCTCGGCGCTCTCTGACACGTCCATGTGGAACACCGGCTGGATGAACTTCGGATAGTATTCGTTCACACCTGTGATGTGCACGGCCACCGTCGTGAACCCGACCATCTGCGGATTCGAATCTGGGTTCGCCGCAACGATGTCCAGAGTGTACTCGTTCGCTTCTTCGTAGTCGAAACTGATCAGAGAAACGATCTCGCCCGTGTCCTCGCGAATGCGGAAGTGGTCCTTGCCGGTGCCGCCCAGGATCTTGTACTGGACCACTGCGTACTTCGGGGAGTCGATGTCCTTGGCCACCACCTGAAATTTAGGCGATTTCAAAATTCAAATTCATCGATCATGGACGAGTAATACGAATGTTAGCGCGCGACAGTAGATTTACCTTGTAAACGAAGCTGTCGGGCGGAGAATTCTCCGGCAGGTAAGCCTCGTAGACGCTCTGATTGAACGTCGGCGAATTATCGTTGATGTCCGACACGTTCACGATCAGCGTAGCGACCGCCAGCTTAGGCTCGAAGCCCAAATCCGTCGCAGTGATGTTCAGCCTGTACTCTTGCACCAGATCATAGTCGAGTGGCTCCAGTATAGTGACCGCGCCGGTGATCGAATGAACGAAGAACTCGTTCCTCTCGTTGCCAGCGGATATTTTGTACCTGATCATGCCGTTGGGCCCGTCGTCCCCGTCGGTGGCACTCACAGTGAGAATGGTGGTGTTGACAGGTTCGTTTTCTGGTACTCTGACCTGGTACCTAGCTGCTGCGAACGTGGGAGCGTGTTTGTTCTCGCCGGAGATCACCAGGGTCAACGAGACCTCGTCCTTCTGCGGGGGCACGCCTTTGTCGAAGGCTCGAGCCTTCAGCGAGAAGGTTGTGCCGACGGGCACGTTCGCCAAACTGTTACGAACGTAGACCCAACCGGTTTGCTCGTCGATGAAGAAGTACTCGGTGCCGTTCACGTTCACCAGCGAGTAGCTGATCTCGGCGTTCACACCGTAGTCCGCGTCGTCCTTGGCTACCAGCTGGATCACTCGCTTCCCGTTGCCATAATTCTCCGGTACCGGGTACAGGTAGGATCTCTGCTCGAACCTGGGTGGATTGTTGTTAGCGTCCACGATGCTCACGTGGACCACAGTTCTCGACGACATCGGCGGCTTGCCGTTGTCAGTCGCGACCACGGTTAACGAGTACAGGTTCTCCGGGGACGATGGACGATGGGTGTGCTTGTAGCGCAACGTTTTCTTGCTGAACACGTCCCCGGTCGCTGGGTCAACCATGAACAGGTCGGACGGCTGCAGCAGGCTGTACGATATCACCGAGTTTGGTCCCTGCTTGTCCCGATCGATCGCGGTCACCTGGCCGACGTGAGCGACAGGTGGTTGCAGCTCCGGGAAGTGGAAGTGGTAGGAGTCAGAATCAAATTCGGGAGCGTTGTCGTCCTGGTCCTGGATCGTTATGGACAGGGCTGTCGCGCTCAGCCAGGCTCCGTCTGCTGCTTCCAACTATCAGGATGAGGATCATCGTTATTAGGTGATTTCAATGGTTTCTTTCCTCGCCAGGTCAATCGAGAAGGGTCGAAGTGAACATCTCCACAATAATTAACGACCACTTGACTCAGCAGCAACCAGGAGATGATTGAAAACCTACCTTCAACAAGTACTCGTCCTGCTCCTCCCTGTCTAAATGTCCATCGACCGTCACGTTGCCACTCAAAGCGTCCATAGCGAACTTCATCCCGGGATTGTCGGTGAACGTGTAGGTCACGTTAGCGTTCGGACCGATGTCTCGGTCGCTGCTGGTGATCCTGATGACGAAGGTGCCGATCTCCGCGTTCTCCGTCACGTTCACGCTGAACAGTCTCGTGAAATGAGGTGGGTTGTCGTTCTTGTCCAACACGGTGACCAGCACGGTAGCCGTGCCAGTCAACGAGGGTTGTCCTTGGTCCCTGGCTTCCACTGCCAGCTCGTAAGAAGCGATCTGGAAGATAACGTTCGCGTCAAATCTCGGTAGACTCAACACTGTACCTGATCGAATTGAATTGCCTAATTCTAGGGCGCCTAGTTTACCTCTTCGCGGTCCAATTTCGCGTTCGTGCTGATTTCCCCGGAGTCAGGGTCGATGACGAAGGTCTCCGCGAAATCGTTGACCAGGTAGTAAGACACCTGTCCGTTTTCTCCGGAGTCCCGATCTTTCGCGGACACTTTGCCGACGAACAATGGCGGGTACTCGTCTTCGGGCACCGTCGCGTTGTAGATGGACGCTTCCATGATCGGAGCGTTGTCGTTCGCATCCGTCACGTTCACCAACAACTGGACGACGCTTCTCAACGCTGGGGTGTCCGAGTCGCGGACCTCTATCCAAGCTTCGTAGAACGGGGCCGTTTCGTAGTCGAATCCCGAGGCGACCAACACCTGAGCAAAACAAAGCGAATCGATCATTCCAATGAGCCATCATTCGCACAAACGCAAACGTCATCTACCGGGTTCTACGAATGCAACGAACGTCCGGTTATCGTCGCGTTGAAAACGTCTCGGGTGCATAGCTCGTTTCAAGATTAACTCCATAAAGGTATTAATAAGAAATTGGAGTCCCCGAGACATCGCGAGAACTTTCTAAACGTTTTATAATCCGACTAATATTGCGCAATCACGGTTTTACGAGACGCTATAAAACAAATTTATGCGTTTGTACTGGGCGGATAAAAATCGTGTAAAAAATCTTACTATCCTTGTGATTTTTACGAGTCCTTTTACGAGCTCGGCCGATCACTTTTAGTTTTTAAAACGAAGAGTAACCGGTGGAAAATATGAGATAACGCGTCGCCGTAAAAATATAAATGAATATGAAATTCGACACAATTCCGGTGCGAACTAGTACGCATTTAACAGTAGAACTACCGAACCAGTCAAGATGACTGGTGGATGATTTCTTCTTTCACGTCTTTCACGAAATTTTGTAATATCACTAGATTCACTGAACCCGTCAAAATGACGGGTTCTAATGTTTTTAACCCTTTGCGCTCGAGTGGTGACTCCGGAGCACCACTAGAAATTGTTGTGGAATTATTTCAAAGAAATTACAAAAAATATTACAATGTATTTGCTACATTGCAAAATTTGTATTTAACAGATTAGTAAACGTTTACATGTTATATGTGGAAATCGGATCAGTTTCGTACGAATAAAATGAAAATATTCTAAGACGAAAGAAAAATTTCGTTTTAGAATGAAAATAGCGCCGAGTGCAAAGGGTTAATTTAAAATTATTAAGATTCCAACGATGCATACATGAGAAATTATTTAGCAAATCTATTTCTTTGGGTACACATTATTGCAAAAATATTGCCAAAAATGTGGGTAGCAGGTTCCTCTTATTTTCACACAGTAATGCAAAATAGTCACTTTTAGTGCTCCGCGAACCTAGTGATATATATCTCTTCGTTGGAGTACATGTTACCATAAAAATCGTACGAGACCCGAGCAAGTTCAATCTTGCTGTTATCACAAAGGGCTAAGTCGCGTTAAGGGCTCGGTAGTTCTAGCGTTAACATTTGACAGGCGAGGAGAAGTGTACCTCTCCAGTGGTAGGATCAATTTTGAGCGCGTCCCCCACGTTTCCCCCAGCCATCCCGTAAACGAGATTGCTCGCGGCGCCGACTTTCGGCGTGGTCGCGCTCAGTTTGGTGATCATGCGTCCTTCGGGCACGTCCTCCGGCAGCGTGAACCTGGTGTTCATGGTGGAGCGGAAGCTGGGGAACAGCTGTTTCTCCCAAGGTTGTATCATCAAGTCCGCGGTGACGGATTGCGGCGTCGCCCCGCAATCGAACGCCTGGATTTGCAGCTGGTACGTGGTCTGGTCGTTCGCCAATTCCTGCGACGCCCTGATCACACCGCTGTTCGTGTCGATCGCGAATTTATCCGCGTCGATGCCCTGCAGATGGTACACGATCCGCGAGTTCTCGCCGTCGTCGTCGTCCACCGCCTTTGCGCCGAACACGAAGTCACCTTCCACACAGAAACAGCAATTAATAACTAGACTATTTACGAAAACAATTTCTTTCAGGAGAAACGAGTAATGAAGAGTACGGGCAACCCCTTCGGTTGAATTCCCGAGGGATTGGGTTCTCACCTGGTTTGGTCGCACCTGGCACGTACGCGGTGTATCGCGGACTGGAGAATCTGGGAGCGTTGTCGTTCACGTCCGCGACGTAAATGGTCAAATTGACGGCGGAGGCTCTCGGCTCGGTCGGGCTGGAATCCTGAGCGACCAGTGTCAAGTGATAAACGGATGTTTGCTCCCGATCCAGCGGGTGCACCGTCAACACCTCGCCGGTGTCGGGATCCGCGGTGAAATGCTCCGACTTTTCACCCAAGAGGCTGTACCTGCTCAGAAATGCGCAGCGTTTAGAACACGTCCGGTTTTCAAGGTCAATCTTCGATAAACTTGTATACACATGATTGAAAGATACAAACGAACTCCAACGAATAAGCCATGTACGCTGTTGCAATACTTGCAGGGAATTTCCTATAACATTGCTATCGATATACTCCCTCAGCTTGTTCGCATCTTCCAATGCAGTCTCCCAGTTTCGTATCAAAATTTCCGATGCCAATTTGCCCCAAAGAACATTCAAATAATTCTTATCTGTTGGTTGCATTACGAGCATACAGAAATATAAATACGATGTTGACACAGAATAGTTGCCACATTCGTACCTTTCGCATGAGTGAAAACTTGTATACACATGTGCACCCCAAAATAAAAGTACGAGCACAGTGTGACCTTGTCTATCCGAGCACGTTGGGGGGTACAATGCCGTTCAGGTAATAGAAGCTACTACCACTTCGTATTTGTCGTTGTTCTACACACCTGATCTTCGCGTTGAGGCCCTCGTCCTTGTCCGTGGCGTGCGGTTTAGTGACCCAGGTCCCGGAAGCTGAGTTCTCGGTGACGGTCGCCTTGTACTCCTGCCTGGTGAACTCCGGGCTGTGATCGTTCACGTCGAGCACGACGATCCGGACGATGCCTGATCCAGTCAACGGCGGAGAACCTGCGCAACAGGTTCGTTAATCGTAGATCGATCGGTCTATGATCACATAAACATACCCCCATAATTGATGCCCAGTGATATTGGTGGCCCTTGACGCCCCGCGACAATTTACGATCAGTGTTTTTCACCTATATTCATATAGAGTGTCCGAAAAATGTACTTCCTTGAACAGGATTCCTCGGATAATTCCTGAGATCATTTCAATCAACTTTTTCCTTTGCGAAAATCTCCCCCGCGGCTTCGTTCAGGAGTTATCAACGAAAAACGCGGACCAATCAGAGCGCGGCTATAGCAGAGAGATCCCGCCCCGGCGTCGGTATTGGCTGAGTCAGAATCCGGCCGCTGTATCCGCGCTCTGATTGGTCGGTGTTTTTCTTGAATAACTCCTCAACGAGGCGGCGGAGAACGTTTCCGCGAAGGAGAAAGTTGTTTAAAATTGCGTCAGGAATCATCCCTTCCGAGGAAATAGATTTCCATGTAAATGTAAATACGGAAGTTACACTGAGTGATGTAATTGCAAAAGTTCCCGTTAACGTTTTGGTTAATTGCGACGGGACTCCGGCGCGGCATAATTTTCGTCGCGGTGTGTACAGGTTTTCTGTATCGTTCCGCGCGAATCGGAACGGGTTCGATGTGGAAAGATGCCTCTGGTGGCTGGCGTCGGTCCGCCGATCCGATCGGGGTCTAACGTCTTAAAGAAGACAAATTAACGATTTCACGAAGTATCAGCCGGCCCCCGGTACCGTCGAGTTAATTGCGCCGCCTAAAACAGGCCATTATTCTCCGGTGGGACCCGATTTCTCTGATTGCAGCAGGTACATTGTACCCGCGTTGCCGTGGCCCAGGGCCACGCGCCTCCTATAAGCGTATATCGTTCAATCACGCGGACCTCTCACGGGGAGGGCACGGGCACAACAATCGCGCGGCACAATGGTGTGGTCCACCATAGGCGGCGTTCCCCGGTGGGCAATCCCTAAGAAATATACCGGAGACTCGCTCGCGCTAGCCAAGTATTCTCCTTATTCGTCTGCTTAATCAACGGGGACAACAGCCGACCGTCCCCTCCTCCCTCCCCTAACCCCCTCCCGTTTCATTTTATTATTATTATCAGCACCAGTATTCAGGACCCCACCGGGCCCATTCGTTTCTCGTGTTTCGCCCCGGTCCCTTCGGTGTTACCGAGATCCCCATGGTGGTGGGAGGACGCCAGATTTCACGTAGATCTTTCTACTCCGATATCAAAAAATTCCACGTCTGATCCATGGCTAACCATTTCTACTTGAATTCTACTTGAATTCTACTTGAAACTCGAGTTCCGAAAACGAAACGAGCTTTTTACACCCTCCGAGGAATTCGCTCCTTCGAAGATGAATTATTCTAGTTCTTTTCCTAATCGATACCTCGTCGAAGAAATAGAAACGTCCGATGCTAGATCGTTTTCACGGAGGAGCAACGATCGTCGTCGCGGAAGATCATTTGGCGTTCGCGAATCGCGTTAGCCGGTGTATTAACAGAATCGGGCACGATGCTCGATACACTCCCGAAGGCGGATTAACAGCCCGACAACGGAGTCCGATCGGCAATTAATTGGTTTCATTACGTTTAATGACGTCGAGTATCGTTCGCGAGTTAGTTCCCAACCGTATGCAGCAATAAAGTTTACCATAGGTCGGAAACGGCCCATTTCCGTTATTTTTTGACCGCGCCGAGCCCCCGTGTATCCGCCAATTAATAAACAGAGCGTAATTGCAACCATCGATTTCTACTCTGTAACCATTAAAGATAGTCGGCAACCGGCGGCCGCGTACTATATATGGACGACGCGTTTATTTAAAAATAATCCAACGATGCGATCCCGTAACTTTCTACTCGGTCGCACGCTGCGACTAGGACCTATTCGCGGAGAGAGAGAGAGAAAGAGAGAGAGAGAGGAAGAGAGCAACGGGCTCCCCTAATTGCGGTGGCTTTGGAATCCGCGAAAACCATGCGACCGGGACCCGTTGGGCCGCAACACAAAAGCCGGGCCCTTAGTTAGCGCCTGGTAGGGACACGGGTTTTCGGATGGCGAACACGCGATAGCCGGCGCGCATACGCGACAGCCATTACGTATGAATAAAATAGGAATATAATGCGCGGCGCGGCCGGGCGAGTATGCGAGCGAGCAAGAGAGCCGATGGACCGAGCAAGCACAGGATCTCTCTCTCTCTCTCTCTCTCTCTCTCTCTCTCTCTCTGGGGAAAGAGACCGGGGCCCCGGCGACTCCAAAACGTCCAAGAAGCGAAAGCTGGCTGTGAAGGGGTGGGGGTTGGGGGGCAGAGAGGGTGTCCGAGGGGGCGGCGAAGGAGGAGAAGGATAAGGCGAGGGAAGAAAGCGAGGAACGAGGGCTGGGGGCAGCAGGGGTCCAGGGGCCCGGTGGATCGGGGGGCCCAGGGGGACCAAGAGAAAAGCCGAGGGGTGGGGAGAAAGAGAGTGCAGCGTCCAGCGTCCAGCGTCCAGCCAGAGGAAGGCATTTGAGAGCGATTATCATAATCGCGCGTCATAACTCTGCGGGCTTGTCTACCTCGGCGGGGACCGATTGGGCCATCGAGGGCCCCCCGAGCAGGCCCACGGGGAGGAAGGGGGAGAGGGGGCACCCTCTCGCAGGGGACTACCGGCTCCGGCGCATCGGGGGAGGCACGGGGGAACCAACGATAAAAAGATTTCGACGAGGAACTGCCCACCGCTTAAAGAATCTCATCGAACAACCTACAAATTTATATCCAATTTGTATATTACCGCTCATTACTTAAACCCATCCCGTATATCCTCCGTCTATTGTTTCTATTTCGCGGGGGTGACATCTCGGCGCGCCCCCGCCCCTCACGGAATCCACGTGTTAAGGGAAGAGGACGGTTCACACGCGAACCCTCCACTTTGTCTGATTTATACCTAATCGGCTTGCGATATTTAAACAAATTTTGGAAATGACTAATTTATTGCTTTTCTAGGTTTCCCAAAGATATTCCGAAACACGCGTTCCCTATTTTAACCCTCTGCACTCGAGTGGTGACACCGAAGCACAACTAGAAATTGTTGTGGCATTATTTCAAAGAAGTTACAAACAATATTACGAAATATTTGTTGCATTACAAAATTTGTATTTAATAGATTACTAAACATTTAAATATTATATGTAGAGATCGGAGAAGTTTCGTATGAATAAAATTAAAATATTGTAAGACTGAAGGAATATTTAGTTTTCGATTGAAAATAGCGCCGAGTGCAAAGGGTTAATCCATGATCGTTGGAAGCGTCAACGGTTCAAATGATAATGTTCGGCACACACGTAAGCGATCGGGAGCAATCGGTTGTCACCGGAGGACACCGAAGCCGTGCGTTTTGTCAACGCGTGACGCATTTTTCAAGAATTTCAGGTGTCCGTCCGAGGACCGGGTTCTATAATTATGGCCGCGCGGCGTATAAATTAGTCCGCGGGACCTGATTTAGTCTTTAAAGAGGTCATAACGCGTCGTTCGATCGCGCTAGAGCCCCCGTTTTTATCCGAGCGAGCGTCCTTCTTCGCTCCTCTCGTCTCTCCTGGCCGGTTGGTTTTTTAACCGAAGTGCCGAACCCGACATAATTAAGTCCTTTGTCCGCACTAATTCGCAACCAGTTTACACAGAGGCCAAGACCGGTCATCGAGGGGCGGCCGGAAAAATATTCTCCGCTCGGTAGACCACCGACTAACCCTTTCAATGCCGGCCATTGTGCGGATCGCGCCAGGTATACACCTGTTAAAGCCGTTTCAGCAAAGCCCCGTCGGGTTTCTCTACGAGGAACGCGGCTCTCATTTGTCCTTTGCGAACCGAGCCGGGGAATCATCTCGTTCTATTTTCTGCCGAGCGGTATATCGCTAATCGTCGAAACTCGCCTAACTGCTGCATCGAGAATAAAATCGAGCAAGACAGCGGACGGAGCAAAGGGATTTGTTGCTCCGCGCAGCAATGATATTCGTCCTAAGTCGAGAAAAATTCCTTCAATTCCTTCCAAAGAATTCCTTCAATTCTTATCAAAACATTCCTTCGATTCCTATCAAAAATATGCCCCCAATTACTCTCAAAAAATTCCTTCAATTCCTTTAAAAAAATTCTTTCAATTCCTATCAAAAATATTCCCCCAATTCCTTTCAAAAAATTCCTTCAATTCCTATCAAAAATATTCCCCCAATTCCTTTCAAAAAATTCCTATCAAAAATATTCCCTCAATTTCTCTAAAAAAATTCCTTCAATTCCTATCAAAAATATTCCCTCAATTTCTCTAAAAAAATTCCTTAAATTCCTATAAAAAATATTCCCTCAATTCCTCTACAAAAATATTCCCTCAATTCCTATCAAAAATATTCCCCCAATTCCTCTAAAAAAATTCCTTCAATTCCTATAAAAAATATTCCCTCAATTCCTTTCAAAAAATTCAAACAGAATTCCATATTCTCTTGCACGTTCATGAAGCAACATATTTAAACTCCATCCAGATAATAATAGCAGCCCCAACAGTAACATTAATCGAGTCTAAACCCACAGCAACGATCGAACACATTTCTAAGCAGTGTTCGTCAGAGAAATAGATCTAATCGAGTTAACGGTTCGTATAATAGATGTGGAACGCCAGGAATTTTTAACTCACCTGTGTCCATGGCCACTAGGGTGTGGGTGTACTCCTGCACCAATTCCCTGTCCAATGGTCGAAGCAGAAAGATGTCTCCCGTGCTGGCGTTGATTCGAAACAAATCGGTGTCACCCTCCTTCAAGAAGTACCTGACCTGGTCGTTGTAAGGTGGGGTGTCGGCGTCGTAAGCTTTCACCTGTACAACAATGATCGAAGGGTGAAACCTGATGAAAATATCGTTCGGGTGCCTGGAAGACCCTGGTTATCTTATCTCGCTTGATCTTCTTGAGTTCTCTTGTCGGTTCTTTGGTCTTTTGGGCACCGAAAGTGCTGGACAACTTTTGGGAAACATGGAGGATCACCTTGGACTATCCTACAGAATTCTATTTATCCCCCTAGATTTCATTTATTGTTCTTGCTAACTCTTCAGAGTCTACTCTGATCTCTAGACTACTAGAAGAGTTTGATATCTCTAAATTTTCATCTCTAAAAATAAATTTTTAACTTCTTTTCATTTTCAATTTTTACAGGAAAATCAATCACCTTGGACTATCTCACAGAATTCTCTTTACCCCCCTAGATCATTTACTGTTATTGCTAATTCTTCAGAGTCCACTCTGATCTCTAGGTAACTAGAAGTGTTTGATATCTCTGAAACTTTTATCTCTAAAAATCTATTTTTAATTTCTTCTAATTTCTTTTCACTTTCAATTTTTACAGGAAAATCAATCACCTTGGACTATCCTACAGAATTCTATTTACCCCGTTAGATCATTTACTGTTCTTGCTAACTCTTCAGAGTCTACTCTGATCTCTAGACTACTAGAAGAGTTTGATATCTCTAAAATTGTTGTCTCTAAAAATCAATTTTTAACTTCTTTTACTTACTCTACTCTGATCCCCAGATTACGAGAAGTCTTTGAACTCTAAGAATCAACTTTTAATTTCCTCTAATTTCTTTTAATTTTCACAGGAAAGCTAGAAGCTTGGGATTCAACAGCCCAATACCTAAAAAATTTGAAGACGCTATAAACGCATAGATGGTAATCTGGATCCCTCGTCAAATTTGTGCGGAAAGACATTACAGATACCGCAGATCGTGAGTGTCCAATAGAAAACGTAATTGAACCGCCCTCGAGGGATCACGAGCGACAAGTTAGGAGAGCCGAAAGGACCATGAAGAACCGTTTCATACCTGTATCACGAAGCCTCCGCCAGGCGGAACCATGTTTTCCATGACGTGGGCCAGGTACGGCGAGTCCAGGAAGACGGGAGCGTTGTCGTTTATGTCGAGGACGTTGATGGTAACCTGGGCAGTGTCCCCTCTGGGCGTTTCGCCGACCTCCGACGCGCAATCCTCTCCGCGAATGGTCAAATGGTATCTAGACTTTCGTTCAAAGTTCAGATTCTTCGCAACCCTGATCACACCGCCGTCTTCCGACACGGTGAAGTCCCGGTTGTCGTCCCCCATAGCGATGCTGTACCTCACCCTACCGTTCGCACCCTCGTCTCGATCCATCGCTGACACCTGTCACCGGACCACACGATCGTATTTATCATTCCGAAGACAAACCCGGGATGTTTATTAATTTCTCCGACAACTATTGACTGGAATCCTATTAACTGGAATTCCTAAGTCCCGCAGGATTAAAAATTTCACATCGTGACAGAACCACAGAAATTCCTGCCAAACTAGCCAAAAAGGGCACGCGACAGGTCGGGGGTCAACAAATATTTCTAACAGTGTTCTCGTTAGAAGTCGGAGAAAATTTCACAGAAGTTAGGTCAATGGAACGCTTTTATGGACATAAGCGTCGTTTACCAGGGGGAGGGGGTTAATTCCCTGGCACTCGATCCCTCCTCGATTAACCTTTTCCTTTGGCCGAGTGATACGCGTAATTCACACCTCCGCGAGGTAGTAAATCATCAAGACGCGTTTCAGGTCGTCGAGTCAGGACGGAAGGTTAAGCCTGATTCGCACCTGCGGTTCACGGTGTGCTCCACCGGGCCAACGTTAAATATTACTCGATGCTCCTCAAACAGATCAATTAACACCGGCATTCGCGCCTCGGGTCCCCTGTTTTCGGAGCCTCCGGAGCGCGTTGTTTAATCGCGCGCCGATACTTTGTACTAATTGACGCGCGCGGGCCGTCAGCTCGATCGGTGAGCTCGTCGGTTTCCATATTTTTTAAGCGAACACTCAACTACTTCTGGTGGATTCTAAGATAATTTCAAATAATATTACTGAGTCTTCACCGTATCAAAATTTAGAGTAGGCGCTTTGTCCATGAAAACTGTTATCGACGGTCTAAAAAGAACATTCCAGTTTACAGTTTTTAGTTAATATGCCCGAAGCTTGTGCATCAGAATGACAAAGATCGTATCTTTGGTCTACAACTAGATTTACGGAGTACTAAAAGTGTCTATCAAGTGTCTATCAAGTATCTATCAAAATTTGTGGCCATCTTTTTAACACTTTGAACGCCAAACTAGAAACCCGAAAAATTCCATAAAATCAAAGTAAGTGATTTAATGAAATAAGAATTGCAGAAAATTAAATGTACGATACCGAGTAATCCTCCAACTTTCTTGCATGTTACAGATCCTAATTAAGTTCAGTACAATCAATATATCAACGTAAAAATTCATTTTCAAACCTGCACAAATAATTCCGTCAGCCACATATGGCTGAACGCGTTCAACGTGTTAACAATATATATCCAAAGAAATCAATTTGTTAAATAATTCCTCATGGATGCATCCTTACAATCTCAACATTCGTAAATGAAAAATAATCCGTCATTTTGAGACGGGTCCCGTAAATCTAGTGTTAATAAACCTCTGTTGGAGTAATTCTTCTCGATCGATCGAGGGTTTCTCCGAGGAAGGATCGATCGATGGATGGGAACGAAGAACGAACCTGAAGGACGCTGGCACCGATGCTGGCGTTTTCGGCGACGGTGGCGGAGTACTGTGTGGGGTCGAAAACCGGCGAGTTGTCGTTCTCGTCGAGGACCGTGACAGTGACTGTCGTCGAGGACGATCTCGCCGGATCGCCGCGGTCCCTCGCGGTTACGTCCAGGCTGTAGTTTGACCTTAATTCGCGATCCAGTGAACCAGATACACGCAACAGTCCATCAACGGGGCCCACGGTGAACGGGAGCGACGTGTCCTCCAGGGAGTACTCGACGTACCCGTTCCGTCCTTCGTCCCTGTCCACCGCTTTAATGGCCATCACCACGGTGTTGCTCGGCGCGTTCTCTATTATCGAAATCCTCGTCGGCGATATGAACTCCGGCGACATGTCGTTCACGTCCACCAGCACCACCGTCACCTGTCGACCACACAATTTCGTACCTTTAAACTCTCCCTCAACCCTGTAATGACGACTCTGAACAACAACCGGCCACCCTTTCAGAACGAATGACAATTTTAAAATGGTCTCAAATGGCTTAACAGGTAAATTTATTGGATGAAAAGTGAGAAGTCCTAACCATTTTCCAATCGTAATTTTTCTTTAATCTCGTCTATAAATTACCTAGTGAACTAATCCCTCTAAGTTTAGAAAAAAAAGAACTGAAACCGTTTGTACCAATTTTAGAAAAGTTATTTGCCTTTTTAAAGAGTGACTTTTTCCCTTGTCGGTGAGCAGAGGGTGCCGTATTGCTCTGTGAAAAATTTTTAACAATTCTTTAACCCCTCCCTCAACCCTGCAATAACAACTCTAACAACAACCGGCCACCCTTTCAGAACGAATGACAATTTTAAAATGGTCTCAAACGGCCTGAGAGGTAAATTTATTAGACCAAAAGTGAAATATCCTAACCATTTTCCAATGGTAATTTTTCTTTAATCTCGTCTATAAATTACCTAGTGAACTAATCCCTCTAAGTTTAGAAAAAAAAGAACTGAAGCCGTTTGTACCAATTTTAGAGAAGTTATTTGCCTTTTTAAACAGTGACTTTTTCCCTTCTCGGTGAGCAGAGGGTGCGGTATTGCTCTGAGAAAAATTTTTAACAATTCTTTAACCCCTCCCTCAACCCTGCAATAATAACTCTAACAACAACCGGCCACCCTTTGAAAGCAAATAACAATTTTAAAATGGTCTCAAACGGCCTAGGAGGTAAAAGTGAAAAATCCTAACCATTTGCCTTCCCCAATTTCTGCCAATGGTAATTCTTGGTTAATCTCTTTGATAAATTACCTAGTGAACTAGTCCCTCTGATATGTGAACCAAAAGAGAACTGAGGCCGTGTGTACCACTTTTAGAAAAGTTATTTTCCTTTTTAAACAGTGACTTTTTCCCTTCTCGGTGAGCAGAGGGTGCGGTATTGCTCTGAGAAAAATGTTTAACAATTCTTTAACCCCTCCCTCAACCCTGCAATAACAACTCTAACAACAACCGGCCACCCTTTGAAAGCAAATAACAATTTTGAAATGGTCTCAAACGGCCTAAGAGGTAAAAGTGAAAAATCCTAACCATTTATCTTCCCCAATTTCGTCCAATGGTAATTCTTGGTTAATCTCTTTTATAAATTACCTAGTGAACTAGTCCCTCTGATATCTGAACCAAAAGAGAACTGAGGCCGTTCGTACCAATTTTAGAAAAGTTATTTTCCTTTTTAAAGAGTGACTTTCTCCCTTCTCGGTGAGCAGAGGGTGCCGTATTGCTCTGAGAAAAATGTTTAACAATTCTTTAACCCCTCCCTCAACCCTGCAATAACAACTCTAACAACAACCGGCCACCCTTTGAAAGCAAATAACAATTTTAAAATGGTCTCAAACGGCCTAAGAGGTAAAAGTGAAAAATCCTAACCATTTATCTTCCCCAATTTCGTCCAATGGTAATTCTTGGTTAATCTCTTTTATAAATTACCTAGTGAACTAGTCCCTCTGATATCTGAACCAAAAGAGAACTGAGGCCGTTCGTACCAATTTTAGAAAAGTTATTTGCCTTTTTAAAGAGTGACTTTTTCCCTTCTCGGTGAGCAGAGGGTGTTTACTGTTTTGAGAGAAATTTTTAACAATTCTTTAACCCCTCCCTGAACCCTGCAATAACAACTCTAACAACAACCGGCCACCCTTTGAAAGCAAATAACAATTTTGAAATGGTCTCAAACGGCCTAAGAGGTAAAAGTGAAAAATCCTAACCATTTGCCTTCCCCAATTTCTGCCAATGGTAATTCTTGGTTAATCTCTTTTATAAATTACCTAGTGAACTAGTCCCTCTGATATCTGAACCAAAAGAGAACTGAGGCCGTTCGTACCAATTTTAGAAAAGTTATTTGCCTTTTTAAAGAGTGACTTTTTCCCTTCTCGGTGAGCAGAGGGTGTTTACTGTCTTGAGAGAAATTGTTAACAATTCTTTAACCCCTCCCTCAACCCTGCAACAACAACTCTAACAACAACCGGCCACCCTTTGAAAGCAAATAACAATTTTAAAATGGTCTCAAACGGCCTAGGAGGTAAAAGTGAAAAATCCTAACCATTTGCCTTCCCCAATTTCTGCCAATGGTAATTCTTGGTTAATCTCTTTTATAAATTACCTAGTGAACTAGTCCCTCTGATATCTGAACCAAAAGAGAACTGAGGCCGTTCGTACCAATTTTAGAAAAGTTATTTGCCTTTTTAAACAGTGACTTTTTCCCTCCTCGGTGAGCAGAGGGTGCCGTATTGCTCTGAGAAAAATTTTTAACAATTCTTTAACCCCTCCCTGAACCCTGCAATAACAACTCTAACAACAACCGGCCACCCTTTGAAAGCAAATAACAATTTTAAAATGGTCTCAAACGGCTTAAGAGGTAAAAGTGAAAAATCCTAACCATTTGCCTTCCCCAATTTCTGCCAATGGTAATTCTTGGTTAATCTCTTTTATAAATTACCTAGTGAACTAGTCCCTCTGATATCTGAACCAAAAGAGAACTGAGGCCGTTCGTACCAATTTTAGAAAAGTTATTTGCCTTTTTAAAGAGTGACTTTTTCCCTTCTCGGTGAGCAGAGGGTGTTTACTGTCTTGAGAGAAATTTTTAACAATTGTTTTCCTGCGCCGTGTGAATTGAGGATTTTTTGGGGCGCACCTGAACGGTGGAGGAGAGGGGTCGGGCAGGCGGCAGGGGGCTGTCGGTGGCGCTGACCACCAAATTGTAGAGTGGCTTCCGTTCCCTGTCGAGCAGCTTCCTCGTGAATAGAGTGCCGTTGGTGGCGACGCCGAAGTCGCCGTTCTCGTCACCGCCGGCGACAGCGTAAATTACTCGGCCGTTATCTCCGGAGTCGAGGTCCTGGGCCGCCACCGATAACACGGCGGTGCCGATCGTCGCGTTTTCAACGATGTCCGCGGCGTTCGGGCTCGCCTCGAAGATCGGCGCGTTGTCGTTCAGGTCGACCACGTTGCAGTAGACGGTCACGGTCGAGGAAAGCGCCGGGATGCCGGCGTCCGTCGCCTGGACGACCAGAATGTAGTGCTGCACCTGCAACAACACGGTTAAGTGCCTCCTTATCTCGCCCGTTTCGCCTTTTAGTCGAAGCATTTTTGGAATTTCCCGGCTACCAGACTTTTTCCCAGGCGACTAAAAGTTATTAAATCCGATTTGTTTCCAACGATCCTCCAACAAAACCTTCACCGACACATTCGCCACATTCTCCCGGTTGAAACGAGCCCAAGCACGACACTGTTCGGACCACGTTTACTCGTTTAATATGGCAGAACCTCGATTATCCGAACCGATGGCTGGAACACGCGCCCGATCGGATTTTCACCGATTCGTGTAATCGCGTCGAACGCGATCATTCGTGTACCTTCGTCGTGGATACCGAGGCAACGTTTAGTATCATTTCCGAGTATGCGGCGAGCAGGATCAGCGTTTCCGAGGCAATTATTTCTTGGCGTGTCTGCCTTCTTCTTCTGCTCACCCGGTTGCCCGCAGACGCGAATACGCGTAGACGGCGAGCTAGCTGCCATTAAATGCGTCCGCCGATCGATCTGTCGGACTCTGTTAGCGCTAAACCTTAAATTCTAGCGTTCCCTTCTAGTCGTGAGCTAATATAATAGGTACGCTCGAACCTGAACGCAGAGGCGTGTTCCGTGGTTGGAGATTTCTTGCCCCCGGGCGGCTACGCGTTTTATCGTACACACATACAGTACCGGTCAAAAGTTTCGAGTCTCTCGCGGATTTTCAGTCTACTGACCTATCGCACGATTTTTTACCAACATTCCGTCCTCAACGTCAAGAATAACTGAACGAACGAATTGTTTCTGGAACACCAAACAGCGCGCGCAGCAGCCCGGCCGTAATTGAAAGGCATTGTTCACCGGGTTTTCGAAAAATATTTTGGAGAATGATCACTGGACGTCTCGTTCGAGAGAAACATCTTCGTGCGCTCGGGGATCCCAAACTTTTAACCGGTGATGTACAACACCTATCTTTCGTCGAACGCAGCACGAAAATCCTCCGAGGTTTCGAGCGAGGAACCTTCCTGAACCCATTATAATTGATTCAACTCCTGCGTTACGGTTCATTTCGTTACCATTATCGCCCGTGGTTGCCGGCCAGCGTCTGGCTCTAATTATTTCCAGCAGCTTATTCGGCGGTTCATGCCAACTGTCGACGGTCGGCGCAAACTTTCGTAGGCGCCTCCACGAACCGAGAAAACATTTCGCAGAAATCAAGCCCGCCTCCAGAGGCGATCCAGCAAAAATTTACAAACGAGTCTGCTGGCAAAAATCTAGAGAAATTTAATTCGGTACCAATTTAAGTACATACGTTAGAAAATATGTGATTTTTCAGATATTGAGGATTCCGTTCGAAAGAGAAAATTCTGTCGAAGCTGAGAAGCCAGAATGTCGGTTCAAGGTCGGGTTAGAGGCAAATCGGTAATTTCTGGTGCACCGGAAATTGAGTGGAAGGATTGCGGAAGAATCCGGAGCGCACACCCGTTACAGCTTTTTAAACAAGGCTGTCTCGGGGTGCACCGGTCGTCAATTGTCAACGTACCTGCTCGTAATCGAGGCTGGCCGTCAAGGTGAACACGCCGGTGCTCGGGTTCAGGGAGAAAACGTCGTTCGCCCAATCGGATATCAGCGTGTAGCTCAATTGGCTGTTCGGACCGTCCGCGTCCGCGTCCGTTGCTACCACCTGACCGATCCTGCTACCCCTCGGCATGTTCTCCGGAACGTCGAACGAGTACGCGGTGCTCTGGAACGTCGGCGCGTTGTCATTCGTGTCGGTCACCTGTAAAACAGATCGGGTTTCTTTTCCATTAAACCGCGGCAACGCTAATCCCCCGTTCTCACTAATCGTCCTCGTTCCGACAAGCCACGTCTAATCCCCTCGACAAGTTACCGCTGGGTCCGCATTCTCGATCCAGATCGTTCATTAAAAGTGTTGATCGATCTCCAAGAAAACAGGAAACAAGCCCATTCCACAGAGAAAAGATCAATGAATTTTACAGGAGGATTTCGAGTTGAAATTTCTGTTTGTAATATCGTTTTATCTATTTTCACCCTTAGCGCTCGGGCTCAACCACTGAAAGTGTAATTTTGACCATTCTAAACATTCACGTCGGGACAATTCCGCGACGTTTATCACCGAGGCCTTGGCGACGTATATAGAGGAATCGCTGTGTTCCCTTTTTATTAAGACGTAGCACTTCTAAAGACGAAGAATTAACCCTTAGCACTCGAATGGCGACTCCGAAGCACCAGAAATTGTGGCATTATTCCAATGAAAATTACAAAAAATATTACAAAATATTTGTTACATTACAAAATTTGTATTTAATATTTAGATATTATATGTGGAAATCGGATCAGTTTGGAATGAATAAAGTGAAAATATTCTAAGACGGAAGCAAAATTTAGGTTTAGAATGAAAATAGCGCCGAGTGCAAAGGGTTAACCTTTTAGCACTCGAATGGCGACTGTAAGGGCGCCACTAAAAATTGCAGTATCATTGTTCAAAATATTGTTCACATTGTTTCATTTCGGGAAACTAGGGGAAGGGAGAAATTCTAGGAAGAAATGTTTCGTTTTGGAGTTGAAATGGCTTCGAGTGCAAAGTGTTGAGATCCGATTCAAGTGTGATAAAATGTATTGCAAACGGATTAATGATTGCAAAATGCAACAGAGGTTCCACGCGAGGGGATCCAGCGTTTCCCTTCGCCGCGCGTTAATTGAAAAAAGATCCGTTTGAGCCGTGGCGAGTGGCAACGTGGCCGTACCTCGAGAGTTGATGAGCATCGGGGATTCTCGACGGTATAATTCATCCTCCTCGAGGAGGGTAAGCCCGATCAGGAGGGAAGAGGAGAAAGGCAGACGCGCGGGCAAAGATAAACAATTGGGGAACCGAGTCTCCGCCGCTCCTGTTCCCTTTCAATTGTACTCGACGTCGCTCCCGAGTAAACACATTTCAATCATCCCCGCGAAATATTCTCGGGACGCTAACGGCTGACCACTCTCTCTCTTTCTCTCTCTCTCTCTCTCTCTCTCTCTCTCTCTCTCTCTCTCTCTCCGCGAGAGAGTCCAGTCATCGGAATTGCGGATCTCTCGAGACACAAGCAAAACCTCTTTCAACGTCTCTGACCACCGGTCCCTGTCTCTACCATTTCGTCAGGTATGAACACACAGAAAGAAATGGTAAAGAACAATGACCCCCGCCAATGTCCCCGCAACCAGAATGCTGGGAATTCACCTCGCCGACTGCGCCGAGTCATTATGTCAACAATTATAGCAGCTACGCGAGGGATTACCGGACGATTTATCGCGAACTACCATTTTATTAAAATTGCTCGCTGTGGCCGCCGTTCGTCGGACCATTTTCGGTAAAAGGAAAAATTGTTGTCGCGGGACAATGGAATTCTAGCTGGTGTTATTGTGGATTGCTTGTCCTCTTGGCATTTTAGAAATATGTTATAATTATTTCAGCGAACAGGGACTAAGTCTTATAATAAGAAACTGCTTAATAGTACTAATATAGAATGAAACAGGAAAGGAAAAATTATTGTCGCGGAACAATGTAATTCTATCTGGTATTATTGTGGATTACTTGTCCTCTTGGCATTTGAAAAATATGTTCAAATTATTTAAGCGAACAGGGACTAAGTCTTGTAATAAGAAACTGCTTAATAGTACTAATATAGAATGAAACAGGAAAGGAAAAATTATTTTCGCGGAATAATGTAATTCTATCTGGTGTTATTGTGGATTACTTGTCCCCTTGGCATTTTAGAAATATGTTCTAATTATTTCAGCGAACAGGGGCTAAGTCTTGTAATAAGAAATTGCTCAATAGTACTAATACAGAAGGAAACGGGAAAGGAAAAATTGTTGTCGCGGAATAATGTAATTCTATCTGGTACTGTGGATTATACTTGTCCTCTTCGCATTTTAGAAATATGTTCAAATTATTTCAGCGAACAGGGATTAAGTCTTATAATAAGAAATTGCTTAATGGTACTAATATAGAAGGAAACAGGAAAGGAAAAATTGTTGTCGCGGAACAATGTAATTCTATCTGGTATCATTGTGGATTACTTCTCCCCTTCGCATTTTAGAAATATATTCAGATTATTTAAGCGAGCACAACAGGGGCTAATTCTTATAATTCTTGTAATCAGAAATTGCTGAATAATACTAATATAAAATAGCAGGAACATCTTTTTACTTGTCGAAACGTCTTTTGCAGAGATGTCGAGTACCCACGCACGCTTCCGCAGCCCGATGGCCGTTGCAACCCCTAAATCATCGATGGGAGGGTATCTAGAGTGAATCTAGTCACTCTTAAACCGAGAAGAGGATTTTTTTTTTTCTCGTTTTAGGAAGACTATATCTCACTTCCGGAAGGCACGTGGACAGCAGATAAGCGTTCGAGCGATCCAACCGTAGGAAGTAGAGAGCGGTTTCGGGGATCAGTTGGAATTTTAAAAGTCGCTAAAAATTCCGTTCGGATCGGAAGACGGGGACGGAGGGGGAATAGGAGGAGGAGGTGGAGGAGGGGCAAGTTGTGGATTCCTTGATGTGACCCCTTAAAATTCCAGCGGATAGCGCGTATTCTCCGGGCGATCGGATTTTTCGGGCGGATGGATGAGTCCGCGAGAGCGGATCGTATCACGGTCAGCTCGTTCCCGTAAGTGGCAGGCCACTCTGCTCGGCCATAAACGGCAGCGGGTCTATGGTGGAAGGTTGGTGCGTGCCTGAACGCGTCCGTCGCTTAGGTCCCCGGGCCCCGTTCGGCCCTTCTGGTCCCCTTCGGAGGAGGCCCCCGGTCGGAAGTCGGCTCGCGGTGTATATACGTCCGGTGAATAGGTTTCCCCGGAGAGGAGCAGAGAGACAGAGAGAGAGAGAGAGAGAGAGAGGGAGAGAGAGAGAGAGAGAGAGAGAGAGAGAGGGAGAGAAAGAGCGCGGAGCGTCGAGAGGGATCGACACACGCGGTGCCGGTATAAAAGAATAAAGCGGAGGTGGGCACGGTTTGATTAAGGAGGGTTCAGAGACGTTTGCAAAAAGTGACGGTTGCCCCGAGACGCGGTGGATGACGAGAGGAGAGTAGAAGACCGCGATCACCGGGCCCCGAAGACGAGGATGACGACGACGACGACTAAGAAGAAGAAGAAGAAGAAGAAGAGGGAGGCGAAGGGGGAGACTCCTCTCGCGATGAGGACGAAAACCGGAGGAGCGAGAAGGAGAGAAGAAGAGCCGAGGGAGAGAAAAGGGAGAGAAAAGGAGGAGGGACTGTGTGCGCAAAAGACGAGCCGGGGAAAGAAGAAGAAGGAGAAGGTCGGAGGAGAGAAACTGTTCTAAGGTCGAGATGAAGGGGCAGGGGGATGCAAGGGGCCAGAAGGGGCAGATTCCGCAACTGTCGGCAGCGGGCCTCTTTCATGGTGCCCCAAAGAGCCGAGCTATGATCGGGACTGGCATTCCTTTTGCCTTTAAGAGACCCGGATAGAATAACGGACGGTCGGCCAACGAAGAACCTTAAAAGAATTCCAGCCATTACACGTCATAAGGATAATTTTTGCGATTGTCTCCGATGGATCTTGCTCTCGGGAGCTCGATCGTCGAGCCTATCGCGCGCGCGCGCGACCGCGATCACGGATCCACCTTCGTTAAATTGCCGTGCTGTGGGCCATCCTCGGCGATCCTTCTTCTTCTTCTTCTTCCTTTTGTTTTTTATTTTATCGAAGCGGCGAGCCATCCTGGTTCGCCGGTAATTCGTTTATAATGAATTAGAAGGCGGAACGCTCGCTTGCGCGCGCGCGCGCGGAAACCGTGCGATTTAGCCGCTACCGGCGCGGCGCACCGATCCGCTTGAGATCCCGAGTTTTATGATCGCGAAAACGCGTTCCTCGCCCGTTTCGTCGATTTTAATTCACCGGTCGACGGATCGAATGAAAATGGCCGATGCCGGCGCGGCGGCGACCGCACGGAAATTAATGGTCCGCGGCGCGCGGTGTTTGCCATCGTCGCGCGAACAAAACCATGCTCTCCACCGTGTCGCCGCTGTTCCCGCTTTCCCGACATCGATTCGTCATAATTGTTAATTGATTCGCCGGTAATCAATAGCGCCTTGAATAACGGGACCGCGTATCGTAACGGGCGAGATAAGAGGAGCGCGTCCGATATAATTGCGGGATGATCATTCCGCGTCGAGGACCCGGGAAGTACCAGAGCTTCGACGAATGTGCACACAGCCACAATCCCACGCGAATCGTGTCTTCTCTCGCGGAGAGAATGCGCGATCGAACGATTTGTTGACTCGGTCACCGTGTACACCTATATGCACCGGACAGGTGCGCGAACGGATCTCGTCTTAAGGAGATTTTATAGTCTATAACGCGCCGCTTCGCGATCCCGCGTAGAACAACCGCGGTTGCACGAAAACGCAAACTTCGCGAGAAGTTTAGAGCCGATATAAATTTCTGAAAAATTACGGAACGACGGAGAAGTTCTAATCGCCGTGAAATAAATCACCAGCGCGGTAACAGAGTCGGAAATGGTGCAATAATCCGGATAAGAATGGGAATAGTGGTCGGAGTAGGGACGAGGGAGAGAGAATGCGTGGATAAGATAGTCTTATTTTGTTGTAATTATAGGACACTGTAAACCGAGCCCAATTCTTGGCTGTAATAAAGCAATATTATTATAAATCACCGGTGCAACGGGGTTATAATCGCGAAGTACCCCGCGTGGACTACGTTTCCGGTATGAACAGTTGGACATTTGAAAATTTCGTTATTTATGGAAATTTAAAATACCGGCGTCGATACTGTTCCAGGTTCCCCTGCGTAAATAAACGCGCAATGATTTATCGTCCGTCGTCGCGCGTTCCGTGGCCGGCCTATTACGTGACATTTTCCGTAGGATAGTTATAAACGAGCCGGGCTCGGTGGCGTTCCTCGGCTAAAACGTTACCTGGACGGTCAACGTGACGTCGGTGTGTTGCAATCCGTCATCGGCTCTCACTCTCAGGACGTATTTCTCCCTGGTCTCTCTGTCGAGCGCCTCCGCGAGAGTCAGTTGCCCCGTGGTCGGGTGAAGCTTGAAATGACTCTCGGCCTCGTCCGCGGAGTCGATGCTGCCCGGACGATGATTCGGCACCAGGGTGTAAGTCAACGTGCCGATCGTGTCCGGGTCGAACGCTTTCAGGACGGTGACAACGGTGTTCGGCGGCGCCTCCTCGGAAACGTTGAATCTCCAGTTGCCTGTCCCCCAGGTCGGCGCCACGTCATTCTTGTCGAGTACCGTCATCCGAACCTGCAATTTCAACGGCTGCTTTAGCAAGCGCACCTTCGTTTCCAATCTACTGGAAATTGATACCTCAATTCCGCCGATATTACATCTACCAGGTCGCGCGAAACACAAGTATGGATCTGATCTAGTTAGATAAACTTTTGGCAATGATCTTCTGGCTTTAATTGTATCTTAAGGGCTCGGGATAGTCAGGAGACATTTTAATTAATAAGTTCCATTCGCAGCCTTCAGACTTAAGATCCGACGGGTCTTAAGTCTGTAACTAAACTTGTCATTATTTGCTCCGTATTGTTATGAATTCTGACGCCAGAAACGCGCTTCAAGTTTTTCGCTTTATTTCGTACAGAATGAAAACAAAATATAGCTCAATTTGTAGCTGGAGATATTTTCTAGTGCGCGCTGCTCTCGATTTTATCCAGAAAACTCGTCCAATGGCATATAAAAATGCTCGAATTCCGCGGCATGCGCATCGTCAAATTTTTGGCCTAATTTTAACGCTTATATTACCAAATATACTAGATTGAACCTTCCTCTTTCGAATGAGCCCTTTACCGGCGACAAAATATTCTTATATAAGGACGAAAACTTGAGGCACGTGGAACCATTTTTTGTCGGTAATGCAGTCACTCTACCTTATCGCGAATCTACGAAGACCGGGGGCCTAAGCACACCTTAGGCAACTCTGATGGAAATTGGCACTTCCACTCTACAGAGATTATATCTAATAGTAAATGATCCAGTAAAATGGCCAACACGCTTTCTAAAATTTTGATTGCCCCCAGCGCATCCTGCAATGTCTTCTAGATTTGACCTAACGGGTGCCTTAGTACGCCATCATTTTTAATTCACTTCTCTGGCGAAAATTGGCAAAATATCTAGTGAATGATCCAGTAAAATGTCTAACACACTTTCTAAAATTTTTATTGCCCCCAGCGCATCCTGCAATGTCTTCTGGATTTGACCTAACTGGTGCCTTAATACGCCATCGTTTCCAATTCTCTGGTGAAAATTGGCACTTCGATTCTACAGAGGTTATGTCTGGAAAAATACGTAGTGAATGATCCAGTAAAATGGCTAACACGCTTTCTAACATTTTTATTGCCCCCAGCGCATCCTGCAATGTCTTCTAGATTTGACCTAATGGGTGCCTTAGAACGGCATCATTTTTAATTCACTTCTCTGGCGAAAATTGGCAAAATATCTAGTGAATGATCCAGTAAAATGTCTAACACACTTTCTAAAATTTTTATTGCCCCCAGCGCATCCTGCAATGTCTTCTGGATTTGATCTAACTGGTGCCTTAATACGCCATCGTTTCCAATTCTCTGGTGAAAATTGGCACTTCGATTCTACAGAGGTTATGTCTGGAAAAATACGTAGTGAATGATCCAGTAAAATGGCTAACACGCTTTCTAAAATTTTGATTGCCCCCAGCGCATCCTGCAATGTCTTCTAGATTTGACCTAATGGGTGCCTTAGAACGGCATCATTTTTAATTCACTTCTCTGGCGAAAATTGGCAAAATATCTAGTGAATGATCCAGTAAAATGTCTAACACACTTTCTAAAATTTTGATTGCCCCCAGCGCATCCTGCAATGTCTTCTGGATTTGACCTAACTGGTGCCTTAGTACGCCATCGTTTCCAATTCTCTGGTGAAAATTGGCACTTCGAATCTACAGAGGTTATGTCTGGAAAAATACGTAGTGAATGATCCAGTAAAATGGCTAACACGCTTTCTAACATTTTTATTGCCCCCAGCGCATCCTGCAATGTCTTCTAGATTTGACCTAATGGGTGCCTCAGTACGCCATCGTTTCCAATTCGCTGCTCTAATAAAATATCTATAAACTATCCAGTGAACGATCCAGTAAAATGTCTAGCACGCTTTCCAAGATTTTCATTGCGTGATCAATTTTGAAATACATATTTCAGAGTCGGGGTACGGTCGTTGGCGAGGGGTTGAAGAAAAATGGCGAAATGGCAGATTCCCGACGTAACGATGGATCATCGGACAGTAGACAACGGCGATCAGAGAAGAAACGGGTTGATCTGTACGGAGGAAAGAAGCGGGGCTGCGTGGCACGTTCCAATCAGCAGATATCGATTGAGAGAAGACGTCTCAATATCGCAGGATAGACGCGAATCGTCGATAAATCGCGGGGCGAGGGGTCGCCTCCCTCTGTTTGTTTTCTCGGTTGTCGGGATATAATTATGCGCAATCAATATAAATCTACGGGGGCCGTTGTTAGAGGCCGAAGTCACGGTATGCATGCGAAGAATCGTGAGAAAGTCAGTTTTTCGATCCGACTCTCGCGCGCGATGTCTCATTTCATTAAATTCTCAGTCACGTCAGCAGAGGGGCCGGGGTTTATGTGACCACCAGGAGCCAGTGTATCGAAACGTTCGAAGGAGAGAACGCGCGGCGGACCTATTGGAAAACCGTTCTGTGTCGTCGTCGCGTTCACCGTCCCCCGTTCGGCCATCCTTCTCGCGCGACAAGAAAGAGAAAAAACGAAAAAGATAAAGAAGAAGAAGAAGAAGAAGAAGAGAACCTCTCAGAAACGGCACTTCCTGTTCCAGAAACAGAAACTTCAAATTCCGTGCGGTGACCACGACGCGTCCCCCCCCCCTTTTCCTGTTTCTGCTTCGCGAGTCCGTGCACGAATCTTTTCGCAAGGACTCCTTCTCAAATTGTCGTTCTTTATTAAATTGTACGCTAGACCACCGACCACCGTAAAAAACAACATCGATCCGCTGGAATTCGAAGCGACTTTAAACGGTTGCGACGATCCCCGTCTCGACGAAAGAGAAGGTTGACCAACGGGTTGTTGCGGAAGGTTTATGCAAATTCGCGTTTTTACAGAGCGATTTCCAACAGAAAAAGTAACACGGGATTTCACTCTGTTTATCGGAGTGCTATTTCATATCGGAACTCTCCATTACTCCGGTCTAAAAAAAATGTGCTTTTAGCGTATCTGATGTGTTCCCGAAAAATAGCATAATTCTCGACGACGCGCCCGTGTGAATTGTAGTTTTTCGCAAATTTTTGCATACCAAGATCTCGCTCGACGTTATTGTACCCTTTTGTACGTTCTTTCTTGCAGCGACGCTACGGCCAGATGTATTATTATAAACGACTAATTGCCGTATTAAATAACGACTAATTGCCGTATTAAATAACGACTAATTGCCGGTACGGTAACTAGTACGAATCGCGGCTAATTAATTACGCAATAAATGGCGGAGCATCCGGCAACGCGGCGGTGATGAGCAAACCCGCGAGGACTCGGTTTTACGAACGTAACACGAATAATTTTCGGGGCCTTATGCAATCACTGGCGAAACGCATCGATCTTCTTAGTAATTAGTCGGACTTCGGCCGTCATTGATAAAGTGCGTGCCATCGATTACTGTTCCCCTCGAACCGACCGTCTAGGCGTGCCACGGGTCCTGCCGAATGACGAAACAATAGTCCGGTCCCGTGCTCTCTTCCGAGAGAAACAGGGATGGAGAGGAGAGGAGGGAGAGAGAGAGAGAGAGAGAGAGAGAAAGAGAGAGAGAGAGAGAGAGAAGAGAACCCGGCGAACACGTCACGGGCTCCGAACGAATTTGACTTTTTAATTATTCCACAACGTCGTTCTGACCAGCTTCGAGTACCAACGAACCGAAAATACGATTAATCATACACGGCGCGATCGTTTTTCATTAAAACTCGATCACACAACCAGGAACGAGGACGTTTCGAATCATCGACGCGTCACGGAGAGCAACGAACCACAGCTCTCGATTTTCGCATCGTTCGCTAAAATGAGACTTGTCTCGAAAAACTTTCTGTGCTCGGTTCTCACGGTCGTGATAATAATTTCGACACCTTTTCTACTGGCATAACAGTCGTTCACAGTCGAAGATTAATGGTGTTAACGCATTCGCAATCAATTTCTTAGTGCCGATGGCTACTTCGTTTGCGAACCAATAACTTTTCTTCCATTCGCAAACGAATCTCTTTCATTTGTAAGCCAATGTCCAGTAACACAGCCTAATCTTCTCGTCCTGTGACTTCCGGCAAATAATGCGTTAAATGCTTTTCCCAGTGTTTACTCGATACATGTCCAAAACACCGGACTGGCCACGGACATGTATCGTCAAGGAGATGCTGTTCTTCGTACCTCGCGGCAACGGGGACAGTTCTGGGACTTTTATCGGCTTCTGGGACATATGTTATGCTCCAACAGGGCCCATTCTGACCGAGATTTTCACAAACGTTTCAAGTTTTCCAGCGGTCAGTTGAAACGTTCACAGCTACGCGTATCGAGTCCGAGAAGGAGATCACCTTGACTTCGAAAAAGAAAAGTACTATGCGCAGACCGTAATGGACGCGCGGTTCAAGAAGAAGATTACCATTGATCCGAAAAAGTGGATCGAAAAATACGCGAAAGAACTTTAACCGCTATATAAAGATTTTAATGGTTGCCAGTGATGGCTGCCATAAAACCATCGGAAGCGTCCGCGCCGTCCAACGGTTAACTGTTTAACTTTTAACCTAAATTGTACCGGGATGAACGACTCGAAAAGTACAATCGCAGAAACTGCTATAACCAACGAGAGCGAGATCGACCCGAGCAAGGTTAATATTGGCACAGTTCTGTCGTCGACTACGCGACCCCCTCCCCTCCCCGAAAAGCGCGGAGCTAGATCCGTCTAATCTCGCGTGCTAATTGGATAACGAGTGTACCAATTACCGTTTGATCGAGGGCAATTTGAATTTTATTAGGCGGTATTAGCCACAGTCGCCTTATTAGCTCGAAAAACACTCCGCCTCTCCGGGGCGGCTGACGAGCGTTAGGAATGACGGCGCGCGGCGACTAGAGAAGAGACCCGGCGATCATCGAACGGGAACAGTCATCGAACTTTCGCCCGTTGTCTCTCTCGTCGATCGCCGTCCTCCGGAATCGAAACGCGTCATCTCGCCGGCGACGAATTTCCGAGAACCTCTATCGATTCTCGAAGAGGCGGCGACAACGACGACGCCGACGACGACGACGACGACGACGACGACGCTGCTGCACTGCAATCGGGAATTTCGCATAGTCGGGGAGGGTCGGTGGAATGTCGGTGCGCGGGTTATGGTCGCGTCATCGTCACGATCGGAGAACAAGGAGACGGGAACGGCAACAATAAGCAGACAAATCAGTGCGGTCATATAGCTGTCTCGGATAGAATATTCCCTCTTCTTTGCTCCTCGCGCGGCTTCGGCTTTCGGAGCAGCCTCTCGGAGAGCAAACAAGAGGGAACGAGAAAGAGAGAGAGAGACAGAGAGAAAGAGAAAGAGAGAGAGAGAGAGAGAGAGAGGGCGAGGTATATGGGCGGTAAGAAACGCCCGGAGAGCATTCGGAGTGCAAGGAAAGATGGTATCTGCGTCAGCGCGGTCGGGGATCAGCGGATCGGATCGAGTCGCTCAGCGGGGGTTTCTTTGGGTCATGCACGAAGTGAGTCCCATTCTTCTGTTTACCCCTTCGCCCTGCTCTACCCCACGCCCCCTCTCCCGTTCTCTCTTTCTCTTTCGTTCGCGTTCCACCTTCGCCTCTCTCCTCCCTCTCTCTTTCTCTTTCTCTTCAGCTCTCACAACGGAGAACGCTTCTTCTGTCTTCTCTCAGGCTCCGGTGCTCGTTCGCGGTCCGCGTGTCTAGCGTCTTCCTTTTCTCTCTTCTCTCTTCTCTCTCTCTCTCTCCTTCTTTTTTCCCTCGTCGTTCCTTTTACCGAACGAGGTCCTATGGGTTCTCTATGAGGGGTCGAACCACTGACATCGCCCGATTAATAACGTATCTTCGCGGAGGCCCCCATAGACCACGAAGAGACGAGCACGACGACGACGACGACGACGACGACGAGGAGGACGCCCGAGGAGGACTTTAAACCTACGGAATTCTGTGTACCCACCGGGGACAATAAGATATATATCTACTAATAATTCGCCCGATGCTGTCCGGCCTCGGACCTCTTTCCACTACCACCCAGCCCTAACCCTCCTACTTCAACCCTACCTTCTTCTTTTCGGTATTCTTCCACGGTGTCCGGCCAGATAGAGATATTTAGTAAATGGATGTGCATTAGCTCGATCGCTCTCCTACAGCATCCCCCCTCACCCCCTCCTTCTATCCACCTCAACGAAACCTTCTGTTTTCGGCGAGAAACCGACGCTCACCAACGCTCCAGTAATATCTTCCTCGAAACACAATTTTTTCAAGTGGTAAAATGTCGACAAATCAGCTCCGAATCAAGCGAGATACTAAGCGCTTTAAATTAACTCGTTCGGGTCCGGGCGATTTCGAATAGCTCACAAAATTCACGTGTTTTACTTTCTAGTATTTGTATCGTCAAACATTTCTACAGTGATTTGCCAGAATTGCGATAACCTCAATTCAGGGTGCTCGAAAAGGTACTGTACGAATTTTTTCGGACTGCAAAGGGTCGAGAGATTAAATGTTCTCTTTCTGAGAGAAAGAGAAATTGTAAGAGAAGAAATTATAAGAGAAAGAGAAATTCTAAGAGAAGAAGAAATTCTAAGTGCAGAAGAAATTCTAAAAGAAAGAGAAATTCTAAGGGAAGAAGAAATTCTGAGAGAAAGAGAAATTCTAAGAGAAGAAGAAATTCTAAGTGAAGAAGAAATTCTAAAAGAAAGAGAAATTCTAAGAGAAGAAGAAATTCTGACAGAAAGAGAAATTCTAAGAGAAGAAGAAATTCTAAAAGAAAGAGAAATTCTCGGAGAAAGAGAATTCGGTGCATTTTCAGGATTCTGCTTTCTGCCGATGGCGGATAGCAGATTTTTACTTGAAAAATCTATCAAGGCTGTAAGCTGCGAACAATACACTCGGTTCCCGTGGACAACCTCTCTCCAACTCTCTCTCTCTCTCTCTCTCTCTCTCTCTCTCTCTCTCTCTCTCTCTCTGTCTTTCACTTTCTGCCAGTTTAGGTACGACGCGGCACACACGGCGGAGTTAATAACACTCCTACGAGCGGACTCCCATAGGGTACGGGCGCAGGACTAAAGGGTACGCTGTAATTCCGTCTAGCGGCTGGAGACAATACGATGTATGTATATCTACGGCTTTTACGACTAATAGCTTTGTTTCCTACCCGTGCGACGACACTGGCGGACGGGCCCAGCGACGACGAGTAGATACGTCCACGTCGAACAGGCCCCCGAGACACCGGCATTCCCTTCCGTCTTTTAGAACTTTGACTCGCGTCGATACCGAGAAGAATTACCTAACGGAACGTGGACTCTGTACATGCCTTCGACCAATCCACGCTCAGCTTCTTTATTTCTACCGGTTTCTCTCTTTTCGAACGCCTCGACAATTTTTCTTTCTTCGAACGGGGCCCAGAAAATTTGCAAGCCGAGGACAGGGATTTCTAAACTGCGTTTCATGACATCGGAGACTCTTACGAACCGGGATTACGGATCACCAGGTTGCTAAGATCATCAAAAAATGTCTCCTGTAGGATTTTCAACTTTCAGGAGATAGGTTGTTGGTATGACTAACAAAGCGGTCTTAACACTAGAACTGCCGAGCCCTAAACGTGACTTAGACTTATCCCTTTATGATAACAGCAAGATTGAATTTGCTCAGGTTTCATTTTTATGGTAACATGTACTTTAACACTTTGACTGCCCAACTAGAAACCTCAAAAACTCCATAAAATCGAAGTAAGTTATTGAATGAAATAAAAATTGACGAAATTAAATGTATGATATTGTGTAGTCCTCCAGCTTTCTTGTGTTTTACAGATCCTAATCGATACAATGAATATATTAACATAAAAATTCATTTTAAAACCTGGACAAACAATTCCGTCACCCATATATGGGTGACATGGCAGTCAACGTGTTAAAGAAGAGATATATTACAAAATTTCACGTGAAAACGTTTTCATAGTTTCAGTAATCGCGGAAGAAGAAATCATCCACCAGTCATTTTGACTGGTTCGGTAGTTCTAGTGTTAAAGGTATCTATCATTTGGGACAATTAGCGAACTAGAGGATGTTGGTATACCTGAAATCCAGATGAAAGAAGCGAAAGATGCGAAAGGGTTGAGAGTCGAGTTTCCAAGAGTCGATGCGCGAAAATCCTCGGGCCGGTCATGAAATATTGAACAGGCCTGGATCAAGATCAAGGCCGAGAACCGCCGCGGTGATTACGATCGACGAGTTTCACCGATGCTCGTTAACTCGTGCACGCGCGCGGACAATCAACGCCGCGGACACACCGCGCGGAAAACTGTTGCGGAAAGCGTACGCTGATTTTTAGCGTCTGGGCAAAAAGAGTGCGCGATAATTCGGTATACAGCGCCGTAAATCATCGCTTCTATGTTTAACTAACTGTTCGGCGGAGTTTTTCAGTAATGATTTTATCCGCTCTCATGGGAGACGGGCGTGGCCCAATTAAATTGATCCCCGCCGTAAGCTTCGTTGGTTTCTAGCTGGACTTTTTATTGCCGACTCGGCTCCACCGTTTTATACAGTTACGATCGAGCAGTAAAATAATTTTCTCCTTTCGGTCAGCGACAACTTTTCTGAAAATTCCATGAGAGGCTTTGAAAACGCAGCTTTATTCTGCGCGTCATTTGCCGATAAAATTGCTGGCCTGCAGGACAATTGTCTTCTGGAGAACCGTGAAGTATTGTTTAGTCTAGTCGATAGGAATTTTTGTGAAGATCCAATGCAGTACTCCTTAGCTGTTCGATGATTATTTCGCGAAATAGATTGCGTTTGATACTTGATGCTTCGGTTGGGTCGATCGAGCAGTAAAATAATTTTCTCCTTTCGGTCCGCGACAACTTTTCCGCGTCGTTTTCTGAAAATTCCACGAGAGACTTTGAAAACGCAGCTTTATTCTGCGCGTGATTTGCCGATAAAATTGCTGGCCTGCAGGACAATTGTCTTCTGGAGAACCGTGAAGTATTGTTTAGTCCAGTCGATAGGAATTTTTGTGAAGATCCAACGCAGTACTCCTTAGCTTTTCGATGATTATTTCGTGAAATAGATTGCGTTTGATACTTGATGCTTCGGTTGGGTCGATCGAGCAGTAAAATAATTTTCTCCTTTCGGTCAGCGACAACTTTTCTGAAAATTCCATGAGAGGCTTTGAAAACGCAGCTTTATTCTGCGCGTCATTTGCCGATAAAATTGCTGGCCTGCAGGACAATTGTCTTCTCGAGAACCGTGAAGTATTGTTTAATCTAGTCGATAGGAATTTTTGTGAAGATCCAATGCAGTACTCCTTAGCTGTTCGATGATTATTTCGTGAAATAGATTGCGTTTGATTCTTGATGCTTCGGTTGGGTCGATCGAGGAGATTTTTCAGTGCGTTGACCGTGCCGGTGCGCGGCCTTGATCTTGATCGTGGTTCGATATTTCATTGGCGGCCGCAAGGATTTTCGCACATCATTTTCCACGGGCAGGGAGCAGAGATAAAGGTAGAGGGAGAGGCTTCGAGGCCGCGAGCGTAATAAAACCCGACGATGATTGAGGAACCGGCGCAACGCGTATTAATGAGAGCATTCTTTATGCACGTTCGGCTCCAGATCTCGCGGCTTCCCTTATGTAACCGGTCGGTCAGTTACACGGTGCCTCTTGTACCTACGTATCTTTATTACGAATGATATGTTGGCCGGTGTACGCGAGTTTCGCGCGTACGCTACGGGTTCGCGAGAGAGGAATTCTCTTCTCTTCTCTTTTCTCTCTCCTCTCTCCTCTCTCCTCTCTCCTCTCACGCCACCGTGTGCACGCTTCGATCTCACCTGCGCACGCACACGCACGCACGCCGAAGATTCAAGATATATCGAGTTACCGTACGATTAACTCGTGAGTGGTGACGTTAAATTCTCATGCGACACTACGCTCCGTGATAAACATACTAATTTATGGCCGGCCGGGGCAACATAGCAAACGCGTTAAATTAGGAAACTCAAGTAGCCACGGCAGTGTACGTGCCACACGGACGACCGGCGGAATCATCCCGCGAAACGAATATAAGTCGATCATCCTCCTCCATTTTTCTTCTTTTCAGATTCTTTCCGACCCTTCGGACTTTTTTTCGGCATTTTCGGATCGTCGTTATTTTCGGTTCGCCGAGCCGGCTCCTCCGACCTTTTTCTGAGGGAAGTGACGCTGGATCGTCGGGATCTATGGATCTTTCTGGCACAATATTAACCCTTGGCACTCGAATCGCGACTGTAAGGCGCCACTAAAAATTGCAGTATCATTATTCAAAATATTTCTTACGTTGTTAAATTTGTTTGTATTTAATAAATTAGTAAACATTTCAGTATCGACGAGTAAATTCCACCATTTTCGTATGTATAACGTAAACAGAAAATATGTAGGAGAGAAATATTCTATGTCGGAGAAATTGTTTCGTTTTGGAGTTAAAATAGCTTCGAGTGCAAAGGGTTAACCCTTTGACGGTCCCAAGAATTTTCTCCCTTTCAATTTAAAGGTGGCTTCATACAGTGTCATTCGATTATAGTTCCGTGCGTAGCTTCGCTGGTAGAACAGCCGAGAATTATTACAATCATTGCTGCATAGTGTAAATTAACCCTCTGCACTCGAGTGGCGACTCCGAAGCACCACTAGAAATTGTGGCATTATTTCAAAGAAATTACAAAAAATATTACAATGTATTTGTTACGTTACAAAATTTGTATTCAACAGATTACTAAACATTTAGACATTATATGTGGAAATCAGACCAGTTTCGTATCGATAAAACGAAAATATTCCAAGTCGGAAGAAAAATTTCGTTTTAGAATGAGAATATCGTCGAGTGCAAAGGGTTAACACTAGGTTCACGGTTTACCCGTGAGAGTGACGGGTTCTGATATTTTTAAGGATTATTCAGATTCCGAGGACGTGAGAAATTGATTTCTTCCGGTATATATCGTTTTAAAAAATATTCCTAGAAATGTCGAAATTCAACCGTTTCCCACCGATAAACGAAAAGCCGCACGTTGCGCGCGCGGAAGCGAACCGTGGTAATCGAACGTGCCACTTTCACGCCACGATGTTCCCTGCCTCGAATGATCGAGACCGTGCTGGATATTAGTTCGATTCGACATCGATCACGAATATCTTCGAAAATGGCCGAGCACCAGGCGTAGCAACGTGGCAAAACGGAATCGGCTTTTTACGAGCGAAATGCCGTAATCCGCCGTAAATCCCCATCCCGACCGCCTCTATGACCCTGGGGTCTTGCACTTTCCTTATTAATCGCAGCCGCGCCGTGGTTCTCCGTGACGCTCGACCGACCGAGGATCAACTCGATCCACGGAGAGATCGGTTACGAAACGATCCGGCCCGATCGGGGAATCGAGCCGATTTCCGATTTCGAACAGATTCGATTGGACACAGAGAATCGGTTCTTACGAATAATCATTTCCCGGAATAAAATATTTATCCGAATAATCATTTCCCGGAATAAAATATTTATCCGAATAATCATTTCCCGGAACAAAATATTTATTCGAAGAGTTATTTGAAATAACGCCCAATACGTCACGTTTTCGTCCCCGTCGAAAGTCTGTCGCGGGGGAGGACAAGGGGTGAAGAAGAAGAGGGGTGTGGGGGGAGGAGAGATGCATCATGCGTTCACGTGCATATGGGATCCTGTGACGAGGACGACTTTTTTTCCGCCGCGTCGATCCTCCGCCGTAATTAAACGAAAAAGAAGAAAAAAACCGAGAAAACGAGCCGGTCGTCGGGGGTTGGGGGACGAGGGGGGAGGAGGGTCCAGAATAATAAGAGACGAGAGGGTTACGTGTATCGGGCGACACGACGCGGCGGAGAGAGAAGCCATCGAAGTTTCTGGCTGCGGTCTCGGGGACCCGTCGTTCTGCGATCCGTGCTGAATCGCTTCCTTTTTTCTACCCCCCTCCCCCCCCCCCGTTTTGTATTGCTAACCCCTTCCGAGAGATCTCTCGTGACGCGACCGACTTTTCGACACCCGAAGGATATTGAATTCGAAACCGGCGGGACGCGATCGCCTCACCGCAGCCTGCGGGTTAAGTGTCCGTTACGCCGGGAATATGTCACGGAAAATGGCCGTGAACGGGACGGCGGGATCGCGTTTTTGAACCTCCCTTGTCAGTTCCCTCGCGTTTCTGAACCTCCCTTGTCGATTGCCTCGCGTTTCTGAACCTCCCTTGTCGATTGCCTCGCGCCGTCAAGTTCGACGAACAACCCTCCGGACTCCCTAAATGCCAACAATGACAAATGCTTTGCTGGAAAAATCCCCTCTGCTAGAAAATTCCCCTTTGCTAGAAAATTCCCCTCTGCTCAAAAAATCCCCTCAGCTAAAAAAATCCCCTCTGCTGGAAAAATCCCCTCTGTTGGAAAAATCCCCTCTGCTAGAAAATCCCCTCTGCTGGAAAAATCCTCTTTGCTATGTAGAAAATTCCCCTCTGCTAGAAAATTCCCCTTTGCTAGAAAATTCCCCTCTGCTGGAAAAATCCCCTCTGCTGGAAAAATTCCCTCTGCTGGAAAAATCCCCTCTGTTGGAAAAATCCCCTCTGCTAGAAAATCCCCTCTGCTAGAAAATCCCCTCTGCTAGAAAATCCCCTCTGCTGGAAAAATCCTCTTTGCTATGTAGAAAATTCCCCTCTGCTAGAAAATTCCCCTTTGCTAGAAAATTCCCCTCTGCTGGAAAAATCCCCTCTGCTGGAAAAATTCCCTCTGCTGGAAAAATCCCCTCTGCTGGAAAAATCCCCTCTGTTGGAAAAATCCCCTCTGCTAGAAAATCCCCTCTGCTAGAAAATCCCCTCTGCTAGAAAATCCCCTCTGCTAGAAAATCCCCTCTGCTGGAAAAATCCTCTTTGCTATGTAGAAAATTCCCCTCTGCTAGAAAATTCCCCTCTGCTAGAAAATTCCCCTTTGCTAGAAAATTCCCCTCTGCTGGAAAAATCCCCTCTGCTGGAAAAATCCCCTCTGTTGGAAAAATCCCCTCTGCTAGAAAATCCCCTCTGCTAGAAAATCCCCTCTGCTGGAAAAATCCTCTTTGCTATGTAGAAAATTCCCCTCTGCTAGAAAATTCCCCTTTGCTAGAAAAATCCCCGGTGCTAGAAAAATCCCCTCTGCTGGAAAAATCCCCTCTGCTAGAAAATCCCCCTCTGCTGGAAAAATCCCCTCAGCTAGAAAATTCCCCTCTGCTAGAAAAATCCCCTCTGCTAGAAAAATCCCCTCTGCTAGAAAATTCCCCTCTGCTAGAAAATTTCCCTCTGCTGGAAAAATCCCCTCTGCTAGAAAATCCCCTCAGCTAAAAAATTCCCCTCTGCTACAAAAATCCACTTGAAGGCTTCATTAAAATTAGCAAACACTGTAATCAACTTGAGGACACGTTGAATCGATGCAGTACCAAAGAGAAGCGTGGGAGTAAGGAAATTTAGTTTCGCCTTCGCTACAATATATAATGCAGTTTGCCCATTTGTAACGGATCCCTAAAAATTCGCATACGCTCCCGCAATTTCCGGCCGGTCGACTCGTACATGGCGATCGTAAATTTATCTATCCGAAGGGGTTGCGATGTAAGATGAAGGATAAGAAGCGCGCTGTTCGTGGTAGGGGTACAATAGGCGAGCGAGACAGTGGAAAAGGTAGCCGTCGAAGGAACGACGCTCCGGGGAGAAGACGGATAGAATAAATAGAGTGATCAGGGAACTAATGGCAGGATCGATGGCGCCTCGATGACCGGTAAACGAGAACCGTTGTTCGTTTACGGAAGGGCACGCGGGACGTATCGAGCGCGTTCGTCCCCGGAATTATCATGATAATACGCGAGGAGTTTTTTTCCCCCTTGAGAAATGTTCGACGTACACGCCAAATCCTAATTTAGCAAGGCTGCTTTCCCCACCCGGAGGAGCACGCTCCCTCTGTCTCGGTCGCTCTCGGAGCAGAGCGGCAGAGGAGATTCGTCGGTTAGGCAGATGTTCTTTGTGCGAGATCCGTCGGGGCGTCGGTGATGGATCGTCTTTTTCGAAATCCCGACCGGGAGACCCGCGGACTTTTATTTCCTCCGGTTCGTGGAATTCGTTAAAATTATATTACAATACTGCTCAAACGAAGAGTAATGAACCCACGAGGCCCGGCGGCGACGAACGCGCGCGCGCCACCGTGGGAGACCAAGATGGCGGACGCCGGGAAACACCGGGAAACGCACCTAATCGTTTTTTCCGCGACGCTCTCGCTGCATTTTCGTTTTACAATCAGCAGAAACAGTAGTGCCAAGTTTACGCTGCGCGATTATTATCATTTTCAAGTTGATAGGATCATTAAGACAACTTTTCTTTTGCCGGAGCTGGAAGCTCCGATTTTGAAAAAACCGTAAGATGACAGGAAACTGGTATAGGCACACTCTTCTATATTCAAAATCTAGGGGAATATTCTGCTTCTAGGTGTGAAATCACTAATAAAAGCTACTACCAGTGGCAACCTAGGTCGTTTCTGTCCATTAAGACAATTTCTCTTTTCTTTCACCGGACCTGAAAGCTCCGATTTTGAAAGAACCGTAAGATGACAGGAAACTGGTATAGGCACACTCTTCTATATTCAAAATCTAGGGGAATATTCTGCTTCTAGGTGTGAAATCACTAATAAAAGCTACTACCAGTGGCAACCTGGGTCGTTTCTGTCCATTAAGACAATTTCTCTTTTCTTTCACCGGACCTGAAAGCTCCGATTTTGAAAAAACCGTAAGATGCCAGGAAACTGGTATAGGCACACTGTTCTTTATTCAAAATCTAGGGGAATATTCTGCTTCTAGGTGTGAAACGACTAATAAAAGCTACTACCAGTGGGTCGTTTCTGTCCGGAGGGGAAGTTTCGCGAGTTTCCAGCGATTATGACATTAAAACAGGGACTCCGATAGCAACTGCAGAATTGTTGGAATTCGTGGTGGAGACCGGTGGCGTTAGGGGTGGTTCGGTGCGCGCGAAAGCGACGCGGGCTAATTACCGAACGAAGAGAAGCGTTTATTAGATTCGGCGGATCCTTTGGGTAGCCTTGGGTGGTCCCCGGGTAGAAACGACGGATCATCCGAGTGGGAGGGATCGTCCTTTCAACGGAGATCTCGTTGGCGAACTTCGAACCGAGGGATTCGGCTCGCTGGAGAAATAGTTAACGGTAACGGGGAAGGGATGAAGAACGAATAAGAGAGAGAGAGAGGGAGAGAGGAAGGAGGTCCGATCCCCGGGTGCACAGAAGGAAACATCGGCTCGAAGGGGAACGAGAGACGGAGGATGAGAGGAGAACGAGGATGAGTAAGGTGGAGAGAAGTAGATGGGGGATGGCGATGAGAACGGGTGAAAAAAGAAGGTGCAAGGTAAGCGGTGTGACGTGCGTGGAAGTAGAATAATGAGAGAAAAAGAGATAGGTGGAAAGGGATGACGAGGTGGGGATTGTCTGGCCGAAGGAACCTCTAACAACCTATGATCACGTTATTAATTGAAAGAGGACCGCCGATGCTACCGGTTACGCCACCGACTTTACGTGCCGTGTTATGGCCATGCGGCACCGGGCACGGGGCCCCATTCTTTCACGGAAACATTCTCTCTCTCTCTCTCTCTCTCTCTCTCTCTCTCGTCGATACACACGAATCTCGGAGGACGTACTGCCACAACAGCCGCTCCTCCTCCCCTCACCTCTTTCGTACACACTTTAACCCCCTTAAATCCCCGTTCGTACGGCCCTGATGGCGCCCCGTAAACGACTCCGTTGAACCAAACGGGCCAGAGGATAAGGCGCGTTGATTTGCGAGACCACGATGGGGACGCGTGTCGTTCCGTGACTCGATATTAATTTATCGCGCCGCGTATATAGCCACGGCGTAAATCCAGCTTGTAATTCAAGCGGTCGATACCGGAGTAATTACTGTGACGGGCCGTGGTTACGGGTTACGGTTCGCGGGACGATCGACGCTGTTATTTACGGGCCTCTTTTTCCAAACGGAGCCTAGCCGATAATCTCGCGCGATCGTTCGCCGGTGAACTTTGAATGGAATTAATTCGATCGGAATCCAGGCCTCGCTCCTGGATACCCCGAGCGGACATTCCCGACGCCGAGTCACTGGGGCAAGGTAAATATTCCGTACCCCCTCTCCCCCTACCAATTTGTTAGCAACAATGTTCCTTAGACTCCTAAACATCCTCTGCGGACTATTCTATCATGGTCTTCTAAATTGTCAGTGATCCATTTTCAAATTTTCCTATCACATTTCAGACAGAAATGAATCGGATCTCCCGATTCCGTTCGCCAGATCAGTTTTCAATTCGGAACGGTTACAGAAATGTCGTGCGAGTGGAATAGAATTGACGAGTCAAAAGCTTTTAAGCAATTACTGTCCTAAGGACGTACGCTTCGAAGTGAACAGTTAATCTTAACGTAGGCAATCTTAAGTTACGATTTTCTGCTAATTGTCACACGCCTAAGGGAATTTTGAACGAGACTGGAAATTGTCAATTGAGGATCGCGAGCGGTGTCCGCGTATCGTCGGTTTAATTTTCCGATTTCGACGTGGTCGGTCGGGATCGTGGAAGAGTCGCAATAAATCGCGAGTACCGCTCGATCGAGAAGCGTTCGGGCCGGGTGGGCTCGACGGTATCGTGCTTCCCGGGAGAGAAAGTCGCGTCAATTATACGCGGGGACGTGGCTTATGGCTGTACGAGTCTCCCTGTCCTTCTCTCTCTCTCTCTCTGTCCCTTCTCCTCTCTCTCTCTCTCTCTCGAATCTTTCCTTTAGTGGGCTCGCGAACGCGCTTCGTTTACGTGGGATATGACACGCGGGTCCCTAGCAACGGAACACGGAGAGAAAGAGAGAGAGAGAGAGAGATAGGGACAGCAGGAGACACAGAGATATAGGAAGAGAGAAATATATATATATAGAGAGAGAAAAGAAAGGGTTGCCGTTTCTCTTTTTATTTCCCTCCCTATCTCTCTCTTTTTCTCCCCTTTTCATTGGCCCTCTCTTTTCTCTACTCCGTTTTCGCTCCCTTCGCTTCTCTTTATCATTCCCCCGGTCTCTTTCTCGCCGGATCTTTCTCCTTGTCGCCAGAAGAGAAACGGAGAGAGAGAGAGAGAGAGAGAGGGGGGAGAAACGACGAGAGAGAATAAAAAGAACGCGCCGGTCGAACAACTCTTGCACGACAGTCACGAGTGTAGGTACGTATGCGTATATGAGCGTGCAGGCGCGTAGAACACGTTCCTCGCCCCGCGGGGTAAAGGGTAGTAGTTACTCGAAAATATGCCTGGCATGCGTGCTGTCACTTTTTCATCGCTGACCGATGCCGGGGCATTTTCGGCTAACCCCTTCCGATCCACGTTCGCCTGATCTCCGATCGATAGACCGCTGCGACCGACTCGATAACAATTTCTGATCGCTCCCCCCCCCCACGACTTTGGACCCCTCCCAGACCTCTTTTTCGGTACGATCTCCACGGGCGAGCTGATTTTTGGCTCCGCCGGCTAACAAACAGAAATACCCGCCCGTGGGATTCACAAAATTACGAGCTATTTTCCCCCGGAAAATCGGAATTGCGAGCTATTTTTCCCCGGAAAATCGGAATTGCGAGCTATTTTTCTCCGGAAAATCGGAATTGCGAGCTATTTTCCCCCGGGAAATCGGAATTGCGAGCTATTTTCCCCCGGGAAATCGGAATTGCGACCTATTTTTCCCCGGAAAATCGGAATTGCGAGCTATTTTTTCCCGAAAAATCGGAATTGCGAGCTATTTCCCCCCGCAAAATCGGAATTGCAAGGTATTTTTCCGCGGAAAATCGGAATTGCAAATCTGGACCGTTCTCGCAGTATTCGTTTGCCTCTCCGAAAGAGCCCAGGTTCTGCAACGTTTTGGAAACACAGAAAACGAAACGTCAAAATTATTTTTGCCATCGATTTGGCGACGAATGATAGTCGAAGTTTTCTGAAAATTCTAATGCATTCTAATGCAAGTTTTCTAATGCATTCTGGATCTCGGTTACGGTGTAAAACGCGGGCCGAGTTATTTTTCAGTGACTTATGTCGTTCGGCCGTCCGCTCGCAACAGATACACGGACGGCCCACGTTATTGGGGACGCAGAAAATCGCGAGGCATGTGCATGCGCATGTCGGTGCATTATCGCGCAGCCCACAGCCTCCGGCCGAATGCGAGAAACGTACCGGGCCCGATATAATACGTGCGCGCCGTGCGTATTACAAGGGCGTAGCCGCGAAACAGCCGGCAACGAGCGTCGTCTTTCTCCCCGAGACTTATTAGACGACCGGAACAATGCCGATCCCCTCCCTCCCCCTCTACCATCGTTCGATTCACGGGATGTTTCACGCTTTCCTCTCGAGGAGAATCGACGATCACGCCACGCACGCGTCTCGTCCCGCGATCGAACGATTTTAGCGGCTTCGATCGGCCGATGGAGAGGATCGTCCAGACAAAACGAAACAAACGCGATCATTCTGTCTTGCGAGACTTCTATGGGTTCCCGAGGGTGACTTAACTTAGGGTGACTTGCCCTCAGCTGCTGCGTAGCACTCCTGGCAATGCCGAAGACCTAATTGCACTCCGTTGGAAACTACCCCTTACGAATTTCAGAGACTTTCCGATCTCGGGAGGAAATTCTGTATAACGTCGGATTTATTAGTCGATCCCCCGTAAAGTAATTTCGTTCCTACCAGGGGAATATTATTGACACTTTGACTGGCAAACTAGAAACCTCAAAAATTCCATAAAATCAAAGTAAGTTATTTAATGAAATAAAAATTGAAAATGATTAAATGTACGATATTGAGTAGTCCTCCAACTTTCTTGCATTTTACAGATCCTAAACGGTACGACGAATACATTAACGTAAAAATTAATATTGAAACCTGGACAAATAATTCTGTCGCCCACATATGGCTGACATGGCAGCTAACGTGTTAAAATAAATATTACTGTGTTCTTAAACTCCTCTGTTACGTTCCCACCGTCTCGAGTTTCGTCAGCTCATTTTTGTTCTAAATGCATAAAATCTGCAATGGGCGAGTGGGATTTATTAGACGATCCCCCGTAAAGTAATTTCGTTGTTACAAAGGGAATATTATTAAAATAAATATTACTGTGTTCTTAAACTCCTCTGTTACGTTCCCACTGTCTCGAGTTTCGTCAGCTCATTTTTGTTCCAAATGCGTAAAATCTGTAACGTGCGAGTGGGATTTATTAGTTGATCCCCCGTAAAGTAATTTCGTCCTTACCAGGGGAATATTATTAAAATAAATATTACTGTGTTCTTGAACTCCTCTGTTACGTTCCCACTGTCTCGAGTTTCGTCTGCTCATTTTTGTTCTAAATGCGTAAAATCTGTAACGTGCGAGTAGTTTCGCGTCAGGAAACATAATCGGGAGAATAGGGTATGTGCTTCCGTGACGTTGGATCGCGATTCGCGGATTCGGAACGGGATATGAGACTGACAAGAGCAGAGGTTGTCGGGATCGCGGCTCGGCCGGCCATTAAATCGGGCCGCCGTTCGGCCCAATTAAATCTCATGCTCGATCGAGCCAATCCAACTTCCTCGGCAAACCTCTATCACTTTCGTAGCCGAACGACGAGGAGATCGATCGTTCGACGCGGATCACGATCGCGTCGGCGCGTTCGCGTCCGACTTGCGATCGACAGGGCCAATAGTTCGACCGGTCGCACCCACTCTCCGATATGCATATTAACCGGCATAAATTGTCATAAAAGGTTAATTGAAATTCCGCGAGATCTGATAATTCGGCGGAACGACACACAGTGGATCGCGGCCGGTTTCCGTCGTGCCGATTTCGCAAACACCCTCTCTCGGCGCCGATTCGATCGACGACGCAACACTCCTGCCGATCTATATACCGATCCGGAAATTCTCCGGAGCTATTTTCAGTAGGCGAACGGCGAGAATAGACGCGTTTCCACGTTCCACTCTATTATTCCGCTTCTCCGGGGGCTCGACGGCTCAAGGATACTCAGTTTCATGGGGACAAATCGGGTCACTTTCACGATTAACCACCGGAATCGAATATTCGGTCGATCGCCGATCGGAACGCGCCATTCCGATCCCGTTCCGCTCGCGAATCGATCACGGATTTTTACTGAATCTCTCTCAGCAATGTCTTCCTCCAGCCTCCTTGCTTAGACGTCAACACTAGGTTTACGGAGCATTGAAAGTGAGTATTTTACATTACTTTACAAAAATAACAAAAATGTGTCCATCCAAGTTTTGGACTAAGGAAATAAGTTTCTTGAGTAATTCCACGTAGATGGATCTTCACAATCTCAATAATCCTGAATTAACAATATTAGAATCCGCCATTTTGACGGGTCCCGTAAACCTAGTGTTAAAAATGCTCAGCTCGTTAAAAACTATATTCAGTTTATAAGGGAATACACCAAATTTTGGACTCGAGAATAAATGAGGAAACGAGACTATTCACCGGATTTTTAATTATTGCGAGCTGTACGAGAAGGAAGCTTAACAATCTCTTCGTATACGTTATAATCACCAAACTGCGGATCGTTTATGGAAAATAAAAATGATGAGCTTCGATCACACAGGGAACAGTAGGAACAAAAATTCCGGTCCACGGACGCAAAGTTTCGGAAACACGGCGTGTCGGCTGCGAGACATCGATCCGATCCTAATCTCGCCACGGCCGGGAGAGTGAGAGGCCCGGCTGGAGAGCAAGTGAAAGAAGAAAAAAAAAAAAAAAAGAAAAGAAAAGAAAACGAAAAAGAACGCTATCTTTTACGACTCAATTAACTAGCACCGATGGCGTATAAAATTTCCGCGGCCGAATTCCCCACCAGGAAAACAGGTGGTTAATATCGGGACACGGGACGAAGCAATTTGTAAAACGATCGAACGATTCCGGAGAAAGTTTGTCAAAAGGTGTAATCATTTGCTGCCGATTCATTTCGTGCAGCGTCTGTGCACCACCGGCCGATACTACTGTGCGCGTGGAATTGCTGCGTGTACGATCATTGAAATGCATGGGACACTGTTCTAGTAATACCGTTCGGTTGATTGGAAACAGTATTCTGTCCGGTGCTATAAAACACAATGCTCCTACTTGTTAAACTATTCCAGTGAACTCCGCGTCCTGTGATTGTTACAATTTTAAACGGACTATTCTTCCGCGTAGTGGTGCAAAAATATTCTTTTGTGCTGTTTGTATTGTATACACATAGCATTCGATCAATTGTAATTAACACTTTGAATGCCAAACTAGATAAATTCCTTAAAATCAAAGTAAGTTATTTAATGAAATAAAAATTGCAAAAAATTAAATGTACGATACTGAGTAATCCTCCAACTTTCTTGCATGTTACAGAGGATAATTAAGTTTAGTACAATGAATAGATCAACGGAAAAATTCATTTTAAAACCTGCACAAATAATTCCGTCAGCCACATATGGCTGACGTGGCGTTCAACGTGTTAATTGTAATTTCTGTGCTCGGAAATGAAGATATCGAAGATAACTAGACTGCGGATCTTTATGCAGAAGAAAAACATTGTATCCGAGCGGCAACAAATTGGGCTGAAATAAAAATGTAATTTCTTTCGTTATTTTTAATATTTCATTTAATTTCGTCTAGTAGTTTCACTGTTTTAACCCTTTGCACTCGAGTGGTGACTCTGAAGCACCACTAGAAATTGTTGTGGCATTATTTCAAAGAAATTACAAAAAATATTACAATGTATACATTATGTTTGCTACATTACAAAATTTGTATTCAACAGATTACTAAACACTTACATATTATACGTGGAAATCGGATCGGTTTCGCATGAATAAAATGAAAATATTCTAAGACGAAAGAAAAATTTAGTTTTAGAATGAAAATAGCGCCGAGTGCAAAGGGTTAAATTACATCCACACGTTTCTGTCACAAGCGCATAAAATCCTGAGTCTAAAGACAACTGAACATGTTTCTGTGTTCAATATTTCTTTCCTATTCTTCCTACACCCTCCAAATTTAGTAAATCTTTTATCTCCAAACCTGTCTTACCCCTATTTCGCACCCCTATTTTTATTCCAGTGACTGCATCACCCACAGAACCGGACGTTCTGATTCGAGTCCGAGAAGGGATGAAAGCGAGGACAAATTCGCATAGAGCGGACTTGGAACGAGCATAAGCGTGAATTTTCGGTTAACAGCGTCAGCGAACGATACAGCGGGACTCCGGACAGGCCGCAGGTCGCTTAGGGTTAAGGCGTCCGTCTAAAATGCTGTTTAATTGCCGTAGTTAGGAAGCGCAGCGCCAACACGGGCACATCAGCGTCGTCGTGCACCGTGTTGTGCACGGGAGAGAAAAATTTTTTGAAAACGTAAACCGGAGAGAGACAGGCTCGGGGGAGACAAAAGAGGAAGAGAGCGGAGACGCGCGCGGCTCGACGCCGAGGGCCTCGAGGAACAGGCCGCCGTGGAACAGTCGAAAGAGAGAGAAAGAGAGAGAGAGAGGAGAGGAGACAGAGGGAGAAGAAGGGTCAGGGAAGAGGAAGAAAGGGGAGGGAGCAGAGAGGACAAGGATGTAAATCATAATATGTAAATCCGTGTGATTTCGTTTGACTCCGGCTGGCTCGGATGACCGGCGCTCCGAACTGATGGCCACTTGGCGAGAAACTCGAAAAGGCATTCCAAGACTCGCGCCTCTTTCCGGTTCTCTTTCTCGCCGATGCGTCCTCTCGCTTCCACCAGCTCGCCGCGCAGCTTCCATCCTCATCCTCCTCCTCTCTCGTCCTCCTCGTCCTTCTTCTTGCACGCCTCTTCCCACGAAACGCGTCGCGACGATTTTTCTACGTTCCCGCGACGCGACACGCAGAAAACTATTCCCCTACCTGCGCGAGCATCGAAACCTCGAAAAACCACCCGAGAAAACCGTGAACCTCGACTATCTCAGCCCTGGGCTACTTCCAGGCTGTCTTCTTTCCTCCCCGATCGATTACACGAAGTTTTTCGAACCTACGCTTTTGATAGTCCCATTTTGCCGCAGATCTCCATCGACCAGGCTTGCCCCTGCGAGGTTACGAAGAGAGAGTCTCAGGTCTCAGGGGACGAGACCATGTCACTCATTTTCAGGGTAACAACACCTTACAGTACTAATTTTCTTCGTAGCTAGAAAAGTGAAATTCGTTTTTGTCGCGCGTCCACACTTTCCGACCTTTCTTTCTTTCTTCTTCCTAGAACCCTCAGCACTCGAATGGTGACTGTAAGGCACCACTAAAAATTGCTGTATCATTATTCAAAATATTTTTTACATTATTACATTTGTTTGTACTTAATAAGTTACTGAACATTTCAGTATTGTACAAGTAAATTGCACCATTCTTGTATGTATAACATGGAAAAATATATATAGAAGGGATATATTCTAGATCGGAAGAAATGTTTCGTTTTGGAGTTAAAAAGCTTCGATGTCCAAAATATTTTGAATAATGATACAGCCATTTTTAGTGTCGCCTTACAGTCGCCATTCCAGTGTGCTCAAGGGTTGATTCTTCGTCTTTAGAAGTGCTACGTCTTACTGGAAAGGGAATACAGCGATTCCTCTGTATATGTCGCCAAGACCTGGGTGATAAACGTCGCGGAATTGTCCCGACGCGAATTTTTAGACAGAAGAATGGTTAAAATTGGACTGTGGACACTTTCAGTAGGTGAGCACATCTGATTCAGAAAATAAATTTCTGTACTGGAAATGACAAAAATAGGAAATATTGCGTATAAAAATTAAAGAAATTCTCTTGCTTCGTAAAAATCGGGTTAAAGTAGAATCTTTTCTGGAGGATACCTTGTGGTAGGAATTGATTCAGAAAATAAATTTCTGTATTGGAAATGACAAAATTGGAAATATAGCATATAAAAATTAAAGAAATTCTCTTGCTCCGTAAAAATTGGGTTAAAGTAGAATCTTTTCTGGAGGATACCTTGTGGTAGGAACTGATTAAAAAAATAAATTTCTGTACTGGAAATGACAAAATAGGAAATATTGCGTATAAAAATTAAAGAAATTCTCTTGCTCCCTAAAAATTGGGTTAAAGTAGAAACTTTTCTAGAGGATACCTTGTGGTAGGAATTGATTCAGAAAATAAATTTCTTTAATGGAAGTGACAAAATAGGAAATATTGCGTATAAAAATTAAAGAAATTCTCTTCCTTCGTAAAAGTTGGGTGAAAGTAGAAACTTTTCTGGAGGATACGTTGGAATAGAATGTGCCACTGAGAATGTTTCTTTGCGTGAACGACGAGGGGATGAAAAATGTCTGTATATCTTGTTAGGTTCAATCAGGGATCAGTATGGTGCGGCAGGGATCAGTATTGCGAACACCTCTTCGGCGTAAAGTTCTGACTAAGTAGACGAGTTCGAAACGTGTCTTGATGATTCGTTGCGCTCAGCCTCCGCGCGAGAAAATGCACAGATACAACGAAACTTTTAACCCTCGCAGTAGTGCAGGCGGATATTTACGCCCAGCAAAAACAGTCGGCAGCCTAAAGGCGCATTTATCCGCTCAGAATGAAACGTTGGCTATGGGCTAATGGCAGATATATGGACTCGGTAATTATCGTTCCGATTTACTACTACGTCTCGCTGCGCCTACGAGCGAAAATTGATTTCTATCTGCTGTTTCTTCGACCAAAGCAAAAACCGCGGCCGTTAGAACCGCTTTCGAAAACCTATTTGAATATCGAAAAATTCATGTTCGACGCGGCGGGAACAAATGCCGAACAAATTAGTGGAATTAGTCGAAATGGTCGACGTGGATATGTACACGGAGGAAAGATTGTTTCAGGGAAACGTTAAAAAGTGACGTTCAGGATTTAACATTGCACCGGTGACTTTGACAATTGAAGGTGTAAAGATAAATCGTAAAATTAGAATATTTCGTTCTACGTATGTCTCGAGTAAAAATATTAACCCTTTGCACTCGGCGCTGTTTTAATTCTAAAGCTAAATTTAAACGTTCAGTAATCTGTTAGATACAAATTTTGTAATGCAACAAATATTGCCATAACAGTTTTTAGTGGCGCTTCGGAGTCACCACTCGAGGGTTAAACATGATTTTCTTAAATACTCACTGGCGCACCGAGTCAGCTGACTAAGATCGTGTAGCTCCGTTCGGCTTAGATCAAGGCATTACTGTACTTCGCTCCAAAGACTTTTTTGACTACCGTAAGGAGATTTTTAAGAAATGTCTTACTGTCCACATTTGAACTTATCGAAAAGTAGCATGAATCTATTGTGGTTTGAAATTTCGGGTTTCATTCACAGCCAGAGGTTAGCTCGACGATTGCCTCCGTCGTTATAGGTAGTCAGAACTTGTTACATAGCGATCGTCCGATCGGTTTCCCAGCCTGGCAGCGAGCACGAGCAATTAGCGGCAGTAATGAGCGATCAGCGACAGCGAATGCCGCGAGATTCGACGCGGAAGGATCGTATTAGTATCACCGGCCGCGTTGTCTGTCAGCTAAGATTCCCGATGCGAGCGGCGAACAGGCTCTCTCGGCATTAGAAATAATTTCCTGGAACCGATTACCTGAAGATCGGAGAGGCCCATGGTCTCGTGCTTTGACGCCGAGCCGTGGCGGGCCCGAACACAGAACCGGCCCGATCTTTTCTTTTTACTCTTTCCACACCTGGCTAACGCGATCGGCAAACCATTCCCAAACGGAGTTACCCTGAACGCGGTTTTCTGTCGGAACTGGATTCTCGGACTCTTCAACCCCATTTCTAGGACTTCAAAAGAAAATTGAGGGGTTGCAGTGTGGCAGAGGGAAGGAAATGTGGATTGTTCCACTAATACGAGCAGTTTCATTTCCGCGTTAATTAAGGAAGGCCTTAAAAAGGAAATCCTTTCGATTTCGACCAGCTGGAGAATTTTCGTATTAGCTTATTGCAATTTTCTGGCCATTTTGGATCGCATTCTGGGACTCTTCAAGCCCATTTCTAGGACTTCGACTGCAAAAGAAGCGGCGCTAGGGTTTGAAAATTGAGGGGTTGAAGACAGAGGGGTTGCAGTGTGGCAGAGGGAAGGATTGTGAGCACTATGTCAGCACTTTCGTGTAGCTAAATCGTATTAGCTAATTTTCTGGCCGCTTTGGATCGCATTCTGGGACTCTTCAACCCCATTTCTAGGACTTCGACTGCAAAAGAAGCGGCGCTAGGGGTTGAAAATTGAGGGGTTGAAGACAGAGGGGTTGCAGTGTGGCAGAGGGAAGGATTGTGAGCACTATGTCAGCACTTTCGTGTAGCTAAATCGTATTAGCTAATTTTCTGGCCATTTTGGATCGTGTTCTGGGACTGTTCAACCCCATTTCTAGGACTTCAAAAGAAGCGGCGCTAGGGGTTGAAAATTGAGGGGTTGCAGTGTGGGAAGGAAATGGATTGTTCCACTATATGAGCAGTTTCATTTCCGCGTTAATGGAGGAACGGAGTGTATTACGTTTCCCCGGACGTTTTCGATTTCGACCAGCTGGAGAATTTTCGTATTAGCTTGCAATTTTCTGGGCACTTTGGTCAACGACCGGTCCGATCGGTCTTGTCTCGCGTCGACGCGGGGCTTCTTTGCGAAACTTGTACGGACTCATGCGTGGCTCGTAGCCAACGCCTCGGCCCGGCCAAGGACACCGTGGAATATGGAATTCAATTCCGACGAACGTGAAAAATTGCAGCGGCCTCTCGGGTTCGTTCATTTGACGGCGTATACACCGCGAAACTCTGCCGCCGCGCCGCGGTATCGCCTGTCTCTCTTCTCTTTCTCTCTCTCTCTCTCTCTCCTCTCCTCTCTCCTCTCTCCTCTCTCTCGCGATTCAACGCTTGGCTGTCACGTGGTCGAGCGTGTGGGTGGCATCCACTGCCGGCGAGGATTTAGAATCGTGTCCACTGAGTTATTATTTTTCAATTCTTTTTGTTTCCTCCTCTCGCGAAACTTGTTCCGCGGAGTTATCAGCTGCGTACAAACTATGCGATCAGAGTTTACGAAACGATGCTCGCGAACAATGCAAATGAGGCAACGCGAACATAAATCCGTGCGAATAGAAAGTTATAGTCGCAGGTGAATCATTATTTTTCTGACACAATTTGAACCGACAAAATCGTCTGGGAATAGATCAATTCGCTTTGCAAATTTCTTCTTCGACAAAACTGAAAGAAAATGACATCAGTCGCGACTGGAATCGGTTATTTGAAAGTGAAAAGGGGAGAGCGTTCACTCGGGGGAAGATGATTATCCACAGATAGCCTAATCGCAGGCGTCGAGAAAGAAAGTGCGGCCGGGCTAACCGTCGAAAGAAAAATGAGCATCGCGAAATTTAGAACTTTCTCCGCGACAATTGGTAAAAACCGACTTTCCACGTCCGAGTTCGATGTAATTTTTACGACGCAGTAAATCTAGATGATAATTACGTGCATCCGTTATTAGGTAGCAGCGAAGGAGTTATTTTGAATGGATAAACGCTCGTCCGAGTTGCCACGGCAGTTTTTGCCGACGGTATACAGGATGTCTGCTCGTGCAATTCGAAAACGGATAAACCTACGGAAGAGAGCGAGTGGAATATTCAGAATTTTTTGAAAGATTCAGGTCAGGTGCGTCCGTTCGTCCATGGCGCCCCGATCATTATTTACTATTTCTACTTATTTGCGTGCAGACCGTCTATTCGTTCATAATGACAGACGTTGGTTCAGTGTAACCACATTTTTCGGATACTAGTCTGAAAATGAGTATTACAGAGATTTTTAGCACTCAAAAAATAAACTAGGTGCTAGATACAAAGGTAAACTAGGTAGGAAAATTTCCAAGCTTCCCTTTGGCTGCTGAAAATCCTATAGATGGGTTTCGGGTGGACGTAAAATGTTAATTCCAAGAAGTGAAATAAACAGGGGTCCCACGGACCCGGGGTTAGGGCAGCGGGAACCGCACGGAAAATTATTATCCTTTTAATCTTTCGCTCGGCGACTTTTTACGAAACACTCCGGAACATTACCACATTTTTCGGATACTAGTCTGAAAATGAGTATTGAAGGGATTTTTAGCACTCAAAAAATAAGCTAGGTGCTAGATACAAAGGTAAACTAGGTAGGAAAATTTCCAAGCTTCCCTGTGGCTGCTGAAAATCCTATAGATAGGTTTCGGGTGGACGTAAAATGTTAATTCCAAGAAGTGAAATAAACAGGGGTCCCACGGACCCGGGGTTAGGGCAGCGGGAACCGCACGGAAAATTATTATCCTTTTAATCTTTCGCTCGGCGTCTTTTTACGAAACACTCCGGGAACATTAAAAATCGCCATTCGAAATATCGGGGCGCGACGCACCGGAATACATTAACATCAACCACAAGGGACACTAAAGTTCGCTACGGATCGGGAACGATCGTGCTCCGCCCTTTGTCCCGCTGTCAACGATCGCCTGGCATCGTGCGGCGAAACAACCACCACCGGCAGCCATCCGCCCTCTTCTGTAAAAACGTCAAAGCAACGAGAGGACCGAAATACCTGACGTTTAAAAACCCGTGGGAGTGGTGAAAAATATGACTCGGTAAATGTTAATTAAACGATCCACTCTCTCTCTCTCGCTCTCTCTCACTCCCCCTCTCTCTCTCTCTCGCGTTCTCCGTCGGCGCGTTTCCTCGTTCGGTAGCCAGGATATCGCGATAAAGAAATTACAGTGGACGGGGCCCGGGCGAAAACAATCAAAACGAGCGGGACCGGGGCCCGAAGTCGAAAGGTTTCGAAAAAAATAAATGAAACCGGAGGAAACGGGCCACACGAATCTCTCTCTCTCTCTCTCTCTCTCCCTCTCTCTCTCTCTCTCTCTCTCTCTGTCTCTCCGGCTCCGGTCGGTGCCTCGATCAATTTACGAACCGATCGCGAATAAATATCGGAGCAGAGGTAGATTCGGACGCGCGTCGGGGATCCCGGGGACGGACGAAGATATCGCACGCGAAACTAGCGTCACGTAACCCGGGGATTAACGTGTACACGTTAGGGGATCCCCTGCTCTTGACGATGAAGAGAGGAACCGAGACCTGGTCCCGGCCAGCAAGTATGTATGCGCTCGCGTGAAATTTTCGATGCGCAGCGGCGCGGCTCGACTCGGCTCGGCTCGGCTCGGCGTATCTGCCAGGGTGGCTGCGGAAACAGAAAAAGAACCGAGAAAAACGACGAAAAAACGAGGAGATACTGTATGCACGAGCCGTACGAGGAAAGCTTCACAAAGTTATAATCAACGGCAGCGGCGGGTACCGGAGGGGGGGGGGCAGAGGAGGGGCGGCTCTGGTCTAAAGGATCGCGTACGAAAAGCAGCGCACGAAATTCAGGCTGTCAGGTTGCAAGATGCATAATTAAATGTAGCCGGGGCGCGGAGAGGAAACCGCGGTTGCTCGGTGTGTATCCTTCCATCTCTCTCTCTCTCTCTCTCTCTCTCTCTCTCTCTCTCTCTTTTACACTCCTTTTCTTGTTGCTTTCTCGCTTTCTCCAGGTCTTCTCCGTTCTCCTCTGGTTCGGTGTGTGCAACGTCGAGAGAGGCAGATCTCTCGCGCGTTCGCTCGCTCGCTCGCTCGCGCGAATATGTTGCACGAACTCGCGTGTCGCTCGTAGCCAACGGCTCGCATAGTCAAAGGCAATATAAAAGCTATAGAGTGTGGAATTCAGGCTCTCTCAGCTTGAGACCCGGGGTCCGGGCTTGACTCGCTTCTTCGAGACTCGATTCCTCCCGAGACTCTCTCGTCGGTGGAGAGAAGAGAGCGAAAGAGAGAGAGAAGGAAAGAAGGAAGGAGAGTCTCGTTCGGTTGATGGTGGAACGAAGCATTCTGGTTCCCGTCATGCTAGCCGTAGGCTTCGTGAGCTCGGCCAACGTAGCCTCTTCCCTTCGTCCTCTCCTTCTCTCTTCCTTCCTATCTCTCTCTCCCTCTCTCTCTCTCTCTCTCTCTCTCTCTCTTCTCTCGTTTCTCTCGCATGCTGTAGAAGCTTGAGGAGGACTCTCTCCTGGCTCACGGAGCGAGCGAGACTTTGGCTGGCCCCGACCGGACAGGGGATATCCTCTCCTCTCTTCGGGGCTCGTCCGGCGAGAGAGCGGTGGTTCGTTTTAAATTGATCGACGACCCACCGTCCCGGCGTATCGTTCAAAATATCGAGATTTAAAGTGGACGAATAGATTACGATGGAATGTCTCGCGCACCGCGACCCTTCAAAGAATTCCAACCATTTCTTTCTTTATCCCTTTCTCCCTCTTTCTCTCTCACACTCTCCGTCTCTCCCGGTTCTCTCGTTCTATCCGTTCCCTCGACGCCAGGGCCTCCGACTTCTTCTTCTTCTTTCGCCTCTTCTTCTGCGTCTTTTTATGGTACTCGTCCGCTCTCTCTCTCTCTCTCTCTCTCTCTCTCTCTCTCTCTCTCTCTCTCTCTCTCTCTCTCTCTCTGTGTGTGTGTGTGTGTCTCTCTGTCTCTCGCTTTGTCGATATCGACGACGTATCTGGCCCATGTCCGATCGCCACGGACGCGTTTAATTCACCCGACGATCTTGTTTCTCTCTTTAACGACGGAGGCAGATTTTGATGTTTCTGTTCGTCTCGTTTTGCCCGTGGCAGCAGCTTTCGCGTGGTGATGCTACCACTCTTCCGTTCCCCGAATCGATCGGAACAACCCGAGAAACCCGCCGCGCCGCGGACGTCCGTTCGCACGGGATCTTCGGGGAACACCGGCCCCTCCCCTCGTATACCTGAAGATCCCCTCCCCTCCTTTCGTCGTTTATCCTCTTAATTCCGCCGCGACATCGCGACCTCTTTCTCGGACCGTCACCGACCCCGATCCACATCCGCAAAAATTAACCATCAACTGTTGGTCACTCTCTGTTTCCTCACTGTCGCACCAGGCAACCCTGAACATCCTCCTCGGAGGGGTGAAATCAACCCTCGCAGTTAACTCCTTGCAGTGAAAATTTCTTGTTATTCCACATCGTTTGCTTCGTCAAATACAACCTTGGAAACACCTCTGAAAGTTCAAAGATACCGTTATCTTCGACTTTATAAAATAACTGACAAAGAGAACACATTTTCATTCGTCGTCGGTGTCTTTCAATTGACTCGAACAATTTTTATTTCACAAATCCAGAGTCTAGTCATCGTTACTCTGGGGATCTCTGTGTTTACGGGTTCCGGAAATGTTGAAAAAATACCAGAATATGAAAATCGTCCGAGTCTAGTACAGTTTTTCATTTACTTCAGACTCGCAAATTCTACCACCACTGAGAATAAGATTTAATTTTACTTTCTTGATATTCGTCTAGAAAAATCGCAAATTGCACGAACACCCTCGGTCCAGTGAGCACACGTAAGGGACACTAGGTAAGTGTCCTATACGTGTATTTCATAGTGCCGGATGGCTCGAAGAGCGCGTAGAACCGGCATCCGTCACCGGGGAAGGAGAGAACGCATATTTTCCTCGACCGCGTTCCAGGCACGCATAATTCAGAGATTCTCACGGGAGAAAATGAAATTAATTGACACCGGACAGCTTAGGGCCGGCTGCAGGGGATCGGATCGTGAAAGCAAAGCCCAGAAGAAGCGGGGAAAGGGAAGAACGTGAAAGATGTCACTTTTCCGTGGCGCCAGTTTCGAAACCGCAGCAATATCGTTTGCTATGATTTATTCGGAGCGCCGCGCGGCGGTGCTTCGAGGTGGGGATATTAGAAAGGACGATAATCGAAGATCAAGTGTCGGATGATCTCTCTTTGTCTCTCTCTTTGTCTCTCTCTCTCTCTCTCTCTCTCTCTCTCTCGTTTCGCGTTGATTATCGGTCGAACGAAAGCCGGTGTCGATTACGCGAAAGCGAACTGGCAAACGGGACAATAAAACAGAGGAAACGAGGTTATTCGTCGCGACAAACGGGTCAGAGCACCCGTACGATGGGAAATGCGAGACAGAAGGAGAGGAAAGATCGCAATAAATTTAATTATCGTGCACCGAAATCGATTTGTCGAAAGCAAAGATTAAATATTGGCCCGGAGGAAAGTGAAACTCGATAATGGCCAGGAATTATTTCGACACGGCCGAACAAACAGGTACCATGGCATTATAGTCGATCGTTTAATAAATTTTAATGAGATCTCTTCCTCGCTCCGTGCCTAACGATACCCTCGATATTAATCGAGAGCAATCTAATTACTTCGTTTGGGATCATTTTTATGGGAGAATTTTTAAGCTTCCTCGGCGCCCTTCTTCTTGAGACGAAAATGGCTGAACCATTCCTCACCGATTTTGCGCAATCGTTTACGAGGAATGTACCGCGGCCGGTTCCTATTGTCATGGTTTCGCGGCTAGTCGAACAATAACGCGTTTCTTCGAATTCTCGTCGAATTCTACCGTACAACCCGTGTTCCATCGAGGCAGAAAAATTTGCACGATTTTCGCGTCGCGTACGTGTCCAGCGTACGAGCATAACCTCGTCGCGTTTTAACCGAAGAAACCGGGGGATTTTTCAGTCGTCGAACGATCGGCAAGGATCGAGGTCTCGCGTCGTAAACGACGCAAAGAATTCCGATCATTTCAGCAACAAGCGAAGGGATTAGCTGTCGATAAGTTGCCGTGTAGTATAAAACGCTAATTGTTTCCGCGCGAAGCAAGAAAAATCGATTTACAGCCCTCCGAGGGTTCCCACCGCTGACCCCTTCGGCCCCGCGACAACGAATTATCGCAACTTATGGTTGCTGGAAAGTCAGTCCGACGGAATACCCCGCGAAACGTTCTTTTATAGTCGGGCGGCGCGCACTATGCGGAAGCTTTCACGATGATCCGTGCCGTTTCTCAAAAATTTTATCTCTGGGAACGGCCGAGGACGCCGCGCGGATCATCTTCGATGTTAACGTCGCCAAATTGTTCCGCGAGTAAATTCGTCACGTCGTGACCAATCGATTAGGCGGCCCTCGACGAAATCGGAATGCACCGATGCTGGTCTAATTAACACTGAACCCACCACCGCCGGTCAAAATGACCGGTTCCAGATCATTTATTTGACAATCACTGACATTAAGTTCGGGAAATGATTAACGAAATATACTTAGTAGAGCATGATATTCAATCTCGTCAGTTTTATAAGACATCGGTTACTTTTAACACTAGGTATACGGGACCCGTCAAAATGACGGGTATTTTTAATTTACGATTATTGAGATTGCGAAGGTCCATCTACGTGGAATTACTCAACGAACTTATTTCCTTGGGTATATATTATTTAAAAAATGCCTGAAAACTTGGATAAACACATTCTTCTTATTTTTATAAAGTAATGCAAAATAGTCACTTTTAATGCTCCGCAAACCTAGTGTTAAGGCTCGGTAGGTTTAGTGTTAACCCTTCAGGGACGATTTCTTGCTCGAATTATTCAAACGAATAACCGCAGAAATGAGAAGATCCGGGATTAGAATGAAATCTTGCGCGAGAAGCAAACAAGCTTTCGAGAAAAGTTTGAGCGCAATACCACGCAGACTTTGGATCGCCGTACAATGGAAAAATCGTTCGTATCTGAAATGCAATCAGCGCGGATCGTTGGCGTGTCGTTTTCGCTGACACCGGAAACGCGTAAAGAACAGGGTTCGAAGATACCGATCTGACCGGCCGTGTTCGCGGCCGGTAATGGTCAGCAGTGGATGCGTACGAGAGAAATGACTTTCTTCGAGCGAGGGTCATCGCGCACGCCGCATTCCTCGTTTATTATAGTTCAGTTCGACGACGGGCGATTCGGGAGAAGACGGTCTCTTCTCGCTCAGAACTGGTCGGCCGGGCAGACCATTTAGCAAGTCGTCCACGGCGTTGAATCTGCCGCATAGTTCGCGCGCGCTACAATATTTCCGTGGACAACTCTGCTCTATCTTATTGCGACCGGTCCTTTTCTCGGGAGTCCGTCGCTGTCCGCGGGGCACGACGATTAATATTCCGCTTGGTTTCTTTCCGGGGACGTTCCCTGTAAAACTGTATCGCGAAACGTCGCCGCGGAGACGGCGACCAATCTCCTCTCGCGATCGCGTCACGGAGTAGCGGGGATTACGTTGATAATGATTTCCTGTTGCGCTGCTTTTCGTTCCCACCCCGGTTCCTGAAATAGTTAACCCCCTTTACCGCAATGCGTCCTGATAATCGGAATCACAGCGGTTTCTCGATACGGGTCCACAACGCGGGTCTAGCCGGGGACCTATAACGAGAAATGATGTGAAAATGGTGTGAAAACGACAGCAAAGATATAGAGAGAGTGGGGATAGTTCTAGGACTCTTATCAGTTAGATATTTGAGACATATATCGGGAAAACACTGCAATCTCCGCACTGTAATGTAGAGGAAATTATTAGGTGGCTTGTTTTAGCTGAAACACCCCGTATAATACCTTGCAAAAATATCTCTGGGGATATTTTGGGGACAGTTCTGGGATAAGAGTCCTAATCAGTTATACATTTGGGACATATATCGGGAAAACACTGCAATCTCCATACTGTAATCTAGAGGAAATTATTAGGTGGCTTGTTTTAGCTGAAACACCCCGTATAACACCTTGCAAAAATATCTCTGCGGACATTTTGGGGATAGTTCTGGGATAAGAGACCTAATCAGTTAGACATTTGGGACATATATCGAGAAAACACTGTAATCTCCAGGTAGGGGAAATTACTGGGTGGCTTGTTTCAGCTGAAACACCCCGTATAACACCTTGCAAAAATATCTCTGCGGATATTTTGGGGACAGTTCTGGGATAAGAGTCCTAATCAGTTAGATGTTTGGGACATATATCGAGAAAACACTGTAATCTCCAGCTAGGGGAAATTACTGGGTGGCTTGTTTCAGCTGAAACACCCCGTATAAAACCTTGCAAAAATATCTCTGCGGATATTTTGGGGACAGTTCTGGGATAAGAGTCCTAATCAGTTAGACATTTTGGATATATATCGAGAAAACACTGCAATCTCCAGCTAGGGGAAATTACTAGGTGGCTAGTTTTAGCTGAAACACCCCGTATAACACCTTTCAAAAATATCTCTAATTTTATGCTAGTTCAAGAATAAAACTTGTTGCTGTAAACGCAAGATGCGAATAGCCGCGAATTTTCCCCCACCAGCCGAATCGCTTATCTTATGCGAAGTTGTCATCAATCCTCGAGAAGGGAGAAAAGTGCCGATTGAAAGATTAGCGTTCCAAGGTCAAGGTCCCGGATTGATGATTTTCTCGGGCAACCGCGACACGGTGCGCGGGTCGAAGACCGTCAACTTCCTCGCGATAAGAGCAACTTCCAGAAGGAGAATCGTGGAACGATGAAGAGCGAACAGCGCGAGCAGTGACCGATCGCCGCCTGAAAACGACCCGACACGATCGCCGAGCGAGAGGGTTAATCGACGCGAGTCCTCCGTAAATCCTCGGCGCAATTACGCGCGAACCAAATTGATTTCTAGACGTCGTTTGAACGTCATAAAACGAACTCGTAAATACCGTCGGCGCGCGTGTCTAACCCGCGGCGCACGGAAGCCCGGAAACCGTAGACTGTAGACACTTTCTACTGTCGACAAGATCGGTACACGTGTGCGTCCCGAAAACAGACTTCGAACGTGTGTCGGAGAGCTGCGACAATTACCGTGGGGCCCGACGGTGTCTTCTCACCTGGCCGATCGATTCTCCAGGTGGACGGTTATTAACCCTTAACACTCCAATGGTGACTGTAAGGCACCACTAAAAATTGCTGTATCATTATTCACAATATTTTTTACATTATTAAATTTGGGTGTATTTAATAAATTACTAAACATTTCAGTACAGTGAACGAGTAAATTGCACCATTTTCGTATGTATAGCATGAAGAAATATATATAAAAGGAAAATATTCTAGGTCGGAAGAAATGTTTCGTTTTCGAGTTAAAATGGCTTCGAGTGCAAAAGGTTAACACTAGAACTACCGGACCGGTCAAAATGACTGGTTCCTGATTTTTTCTTTTACAATTACTGAAATTGTAAAAATGTTTTCATCGGAAATTTGCTAATGAACCTCTTCATTGAAGCACATATTATTACTTGTCTTGTCACTGTGACAATAATCGTCAGTCGCGTTTATTGCTCGGTAGTTGCAGTGTTAAAAAGCCCTTACACACAGGCACCTAACTCGATCGCCTCGAGTAACTAAACTATTGTCGCTCTGCAGGAAATTAAAATTTTCATTAGACTGTGAATTCTCGATATATGTCAACAACACGGCGTCATGTATCCTGCAGGAGACATGCCCGAGTTATGCTTACTCTCCGAGGCCTCTCGAGCTTCGGGGCCCTTCGCAACCTTTTCCCGACGGTAGTGGGGATAATTTTGCGACGTTTATCCTCGAGGCCTCGGCGACATATATGGAGGAATGACTGTATTTACTCTTAGTGCGACCGACCGACCATCTACGCGAGGGCAAGGTGTGTCTTTATTTGTCTTGGTCAAAAATCAAGAGCAGATCGCTTACCGGGGAGGAACTGTCGCATTATGCGAGCGGAACGTTAAGGTTAAACGGTCAAGAGGCTGATTTAAAGCATTCGGAACTTTCTCTGTTACGTTTGCCGAGCGCCGCTTTCGCTAAGAAGTGCTGGCCAATTTTTGTGCGGTTGAAATGATAATTACTGGGTGCATAGGCTTTCATGCACACGTGCTACGAATCATAGCAGATAGACCGTTCGTGCCTAAAATTCTCCTCTCGTGTTAAAAACTAAACCACTTTCTCAGAATATTAACACTTGTGAACAGTGTCAAATAAAAAAATGAAGTTCTTCTAACCTACCAAGGACCAATATTAATTGGTATACATATAATTTCGCCTATTGAAGAATCCGATCGGTTTCCCATGAAGGGATCTCCATAGCTCGGACGCTCAAGCGCAAAAGAAAAAGTCCGAAACGGATCCGTTGACCAGCGGGATCAGGTTCGTGGTCGAGTAGGTAATCGGGGAGCATAATTAGTTCACGGTAGCAGTTTCCCGAAAATGGAGCTCGGCGGTAGAGCCATTACAGGACATAAAGGGTTGGGAATCGGTGGCGGAGGCTCGTCGACGTTAACGATTCGCGGACGTCGAGACGTCGAGGGGTTTCGGAATGCCCGAAACGCGGCGTCCGTCGGACGAATAAGAAGGTAATCGACAGTCCAGGTGAAACACGGTCGGGATGTCAAGTGAGTCTGGGGAGAGAGGAGAGGAGAGGAGAGGAGAGGAGAGGAGAGGAGAGGAGAGCTGGGGAGTTGCTGGGAGGCGGCGTGGCGCGGCGGCTCAGCTTCTCGCGGACCGTTTTCCAAGGCCTCGTCCGCGCCAGTTCCACGAGGTCACCTCTTCGTTGGCTCATGCCTCTTTCAGGCCTGAAAAGAGGTTCGCAACAATGCCAGTCCGCGGCAGCAGCCCCGGCTATACAGCCTCTGTTGAGCAAGAAACTCGCCGGTATCGTCGAGGAGTCGCCTCCTATATCTGCGTTTCTTTCGTCCTCTCCTCTCTCTTCCCCTCTCCTCCCCATTCTCTCTCTCACTCTCTACCCGGTCGTCCCTGCCTCGCCTCGTTTCTCTCCTTCTCTTCGTCGTTCCTCGTATACCGGGTGTAAAAGTAGTTTTTTGCCGTGGACGAGGCAAGGCAACCGAGAGCCGCCGGCTGCCGAGGCCCCCACGTCCACCATCCCTTTTCTTTGATCCGTCTTCATTTCTCCGCGTCCGCGAGAAATAATTGTCTCTCCGCGCTAATTAGAATCGGAGACGGGTTTTCTTCTGCCGACCAACCGACCGACCGACCGACCGACGACCGACGACCGACGACCGACGACCGACGCGACCGCCGGAAGCCGTTCCATTATTCGATCGGGAGCAGATAGCGGCGCTTTTTGCACCGCACACCTCCTCACCGATCCGAATCCTCGACGATTGAGTTACACGCTCCTAACACTCAATAATATGCGACCGCAAATGGATTCGCGAAACGAACCCCCGCGAAATTACCACCTCCCAGACGCCGCTCCCATCGGCTGGGTCGGTCGCGACCCAGAGAGAGATTCGACGCGTTGCAAGCAACATTGTAAGTAAGCTAACCAGCAGGAATCTCGACAGCGAACAGAATTATGTTTTTACAAAGCTGGAAATGCACGAGATCTGCAGTCTTGTTAAGATTTAAGCTAATCTGACTAGGAGGAATCTCGACAGCGAAAGGAATTATTTTTTTATGAAATACCTAGCAGCTAGAAATGCGTAAAATCTGCGGTCTAGCTGAAACCTAAGCTAATCTAACTAATAGGAATCTAAACAGTGAAAAAAATTATTTTCTTGTGAAATAGTTGCTGGAAATGCGTAAAATCTAGTAGAAATCTAGTAAAAATCTAGTAGTCTAGTTAACACCTAAGCTAATCTAACTGTGAGGAATCTAAACAGTGAAAAAAATTATTTTCTTGTGAAATAGTTGCCGGAAACGCGTAAAATCTAGTAAAAATCTAGTAAAAATCTAGTAGTCTAGCAAAAACCTAACCTAATCTAACTATGAGAAATCTAAACAGTGAAAAAAATTATTTTCTTGTGAAATAGTTGCCGGAAATGCGTAAGATCTGGTAAAAATCTAATATTCTAGCAAAAACCTGACCTAATCCAACCGTGAGGAATCCGCACAGTGAAAAAAATAAGTTCGTGTCTGAAATCTGTAGTGCAGGTGTAATCTAAGCAATGAAAAATCGAAACAACAGATAAAATTAGCCTTTAGATCAATCAGACTTTAGGAGAACGTGTAAGGCAGGTGCAGATGATCAGGGTTGCCAGGAATGCGTGAAATCTGCAGCCCAGAAGGATCCGAGCAACGAGTAAAATTATCTCGAGACGTATAAAATAATTGCGGATGATCGGAGCAGCAGCTGGAATCCGTGGTCGAAGCATTGTTGTCTCGAAAACTTCCGGCAAACGATCCGAAGAGGTTCTCTCTTCTTCGCGAGCCGAATGAAATTTTTCCACGAGCTGCGCTGCGCTGCGCAGCGCTGCGCAGCCGACGTCGTGGAACGGCTTGTACGCTCGCAGGACGATTGCGATAAATCAATTTTTTAGTGATACCGCGGTAGAATAGAGGGGGCAGCGGGGTAATCGGTCGTTTCGGGAAACGGGGAGTCATATAAAGCGAAACGGAGAAAGGGTGATTTACAGTTTGAACTCCGATATAAACTTCGGTTTATGGCCCGATCGCGCGGCGCGGCGGCGGCGGCCCGTAAACACGCAGCGTGTCCTTAACCTGAGCGCAACAGGCTCGACAAAGATGTCCGAGAGATATCTGGAAAAGCTGGCGAGAACGGTATCCTTCTCGCAGAAACGAACAACGAAACCCCGACTTCAAAAAATTCAATTCTACAATTAGAACATTCTTGTCTATGATATTTAGACTGCCATAACTTCGTGACGAGGAATAGCACTTTAATCATTCTACGCTCCTTTTGAAGCGCAAAGCCTCCACTGTCGAGGCCCTCAAGTTTTATGAAAAACGCATCTCTATTACCGAGCCTAGTGCAAAAGCAGTGACGCCTGCTTTCGAGCATCCTCTTACGGCGACAGAGTTTGATAAAGTGATGAAAAAAAAATTCTGCATCGAGTTTATAAAGTTTGCTAGGAAGAGAAGACTTCAGGCTTCATGTGTATAGTGATTTTAGTCAAAATTTTCCAACGTCGTCAGAGACGATTAAATTTGGAAAATTACTTACTAAACAAAGTACTATCACTCTTTGGTCACTCCACGTGGACGAAAAGTGTCTTTCAAAAATTTTCCAAAATACGCGAGAGAGTAGAAAAATCACCGGGCTAAGAATGATTGTCAAACGTGTCGGTAAAATGTCGATTGAAAACGGAGACGATCCGATTCAGGATCGGCGTTCGCGGGAGCAAGTTTCCGGCGAATGCATCGGATCGATGCAGCGTCGGCGCAGCGGGCATCGGTGATTTCAATGCAACCCCTTGCATCGTAGCTCCGCCGAGCACGGAGGAGACTTGTCTTCTTGCGATCCGAAAGGATCCTGACACCTACGCGGGTCGGACTATTATCGCGGCACGCCACCGCGCCGGAACAATGGCCGGTCAACGGTGTCTGGGCTAAAAACAGGAATAGTAATGAACGTGATTGCCGGTGGACGTAAGAAGTCTTCGTATATAACAATTATGCGGGCACGGGCGGACGCGGGCTGAAAGCAAAACGAGCGTGTCCCAGGAAGACCAGGGTCGTCGCTCGGCCTCGTGGCCTTCGTGCCCAGAGAACCGTTCCGAGCGCAACCTTTTCCGAGGATTTCGCGGCTGATCGCGTGGCACACGCCTTTCCTGCTCTCATCGATCCTTGCGAATCCCCTGATAACACACCCTTCCAATCAAAATTCCCTTCGAACAGCCCCCCGCTAGCTTCAACCCTCGGGCGACGTTCGAAGATGTTAAATAAATTTTTAGTTTGCTCCCATTTCTCGCAATTGGTAGAGACAACTTTTATTATCGAAACTTTCCGAGATCGTTGTAGACACGTTCAGCCGATTAATCAAAATTCCTTCCGAACTGCCCCCCGCTAGCTTCAACCCTTGGGCGACGTTCGAAGATGTTAAATAAATTTTTAGTTTGCTCCTATTTCTCGCAATTGGTTCAGACAATTTTTATTATCGAAAGGCTCGCTTTAGCCCCCCGCACGCTTTAACCCCCTGCTCGCTGTAACCTCCGGGTCACTGTAACACCCCCGCTAGCTTCAACCCTCGGCCGACATTCAAAGATATTTGATAAATTTTTAGTTCGCTCCTATTTCTCGCAATTGGTTCAGACAATTTTTATTATCGAAAGGCTCGCTTTAACCCCCGGCTCGTTGCAACCCCCGACTCGCTTTAACCCCCCCACTAGCTTCAACCCTCGGCCGACATTCAAAGATATTTGATAAATTTTTAGTTCGCTCCTATTTCTCGCAATTGGTACAGACAATTTTTATTATCGAAAGGCTAGCTTTAAGCCGAGGTTCGAAGAAGTTCGATAAATTTTTAGTTTTCTGCTATTTCTCGCAATTGGTACACAATTTTTATGAAAACTTTCTGTTTCTTTCGAAACATTCCGAGATTACTGAAGAAGTTCTCAATTGCGTTTCAGCAGTGGTACGGTTCGGATACAACGTTTCCATCTTTACACAGTCTGTGGCGCGCAAGCTTTGTCCGGAGCAGGCCGGGCGAGTGAAGTGTAAAATTTTATTATGGTCTCTCTCGACACCTTTACAACGTTTGTAACCTAGTTATAATGTCCGCGTCGTAGAGCAAGATTTCACCTTGGATCCGCCTCGAACGGTTCCGCTGTCCGGCGCGGCGTCAGGATTAAAATTCTTAGACGGGACAAAGCGTAAGGAGCTTTCTACCAGGCGAGCGTGTAAAGGGAAAAACCGTGGAGGATCGAGAGAGAGAGAGAGAGAGAGAAAGAGAGAGAGGGAAAAAGGAGAGAATGAGGGGAGTGACATACTCGTGCGGCAGGATCGAGGAATTAGTCCGTTTTGTAAGTGGCCGTGCCGGGGGAGGGGGCGGATGATTTTTTTTATTTCTCGCGCGCTCGCAGTCGTCTTTTTGCGCTCGAAAAAGTCTCGCGGGCCACAATGGCCGGCGAGGCAGCATTGTGCCGATTGCACATTTAACCGGGTAGGCCTTTTTGTCTCGCGGCGCTCTAATTCATGCCTGCACAAAAGTTCGCCCCGTGTCTACCCCGCTGCGAACGACCTTCAAAACGGAACCTTTATTAATGAGGGTATTCTATGTGGCCCTCTCTCGTTTTTTCCCTTCCCGTAACCGTCTTTTGCTCACTGACACTCTCCTCTTGTGGCCCGCCTTCGGGACTCTCTTCTTCTCCCTCGAACACCAGAGTTTGCCTTGGCTATATCCGAGCCGAGCCGAGCCGAGCCGCGCCGAGAGAGAGAGAGAGAGAGAGAGAGAGAGAGAGAGAGAGAGAGAGAGGAGAGTCTCGAGTCTCGGCCCCTGGCCTCTCTCGTCTCTTCTCTTTTTCCTCGGGGATCTTGTTTCCTCCCGCGTCCCCGACGCGTTTCGGCCATTCCTTGTCTTCGAATCGTTAACACGATATACAGCCCGATAAAAAAAGGGTCTAAGACTCTGGGAGCTTATACTACCCATCAGCACGAATAAATAATGTCTAATCAAGATCGACCCCGAAATCAGCCCTTTCGATGGAAAACGTAAAACCGCGTCGATCGTCCCCGCCGCATTCGTTTACCCACCTTCCCTCTTCGGCCACCTCTCTCGTCGTAATAACGATTTCGGGAGCTTGTACCCACCGCTCGTCGAGATACCGAGAAATCGACCGTTTAACTCCTCGACGCCGGACATGGGGTCCCCTCTGACCCGGCGCTACCATCCCCCCGTTTACCCGCTCGCGCTACCCCTGATATCAACAAGTCTATATCGTCGGAAAATTAGTTCCGGTCAAAATAACCGGTTCCAGGTTTTTTTATTTTACAATTACTGAAATAAAAATAAATTCAATCTCGTCACTTTTATCAAACAGACGCACAAAGGCAACAGAGTGGGAAATTGCAATAATCGGGATAAGAAGAGGAATAGGCAGAATTTAGGTAGAGTGGTCTGAGTAGGGATGAGTGAGTCAGAGGGAGAAAGGGAGAGAGAGAGAGAGAGTGAGAGAAAGAGAGAGAGAGAGAATGCGTGGATAAGATTATTTTGTTGTAATTATAGGATATTGTAAACCGAGCCCTATTCTTCGCTGTAAAGGCTGAATAAACCAATATTATTATTATTATAAAACAGACGGTTACCTTTAAGGCTCGGTAGGTTCAGCGTCAAGAGTTAAGAGTGGGAGAGGCATTGCTTAAAACAAATTCCGAGTCGGTGCCAATTAAAAAGAGATGAAACCGAATCAATTTCAGGAACGGACGAGGATCACCGATTCGAAGACAGTGAATGAAGGGGTTGTTCGCACAGCTGATTCCTCCGGGAGCGCAGGCTCCCAGAGACAAGAATCTTGCGAACAGCACGTGTTCTGCGATAGTAGCGAGTAGCGGATTTTATGTCCGCGGTCGAACAAGAACCCGTTTCAATTTCATATAAAGTTACGCCGCGGCTGTAGGCTAGAAAAACGGTGCTGTCCGTAGGAGAATTCGTTTCTTTTCGTTTCGACGGAAAAAAAGAGAGAGAGAAAACACACACAGAGACACACACAGACACACAGACACACACACGCAGCCACACACAGCCGGCGAACTTTACGGGCAACCTAATAAACCATTGATACCGGGCAATAAAAAGGGTGAACGAACTCGGTAACAAGATGGTATCCACGGCTCCGGAGGAAGTCGTTCGTTGCGCAATTTTATTAAAAAACACCGCGGCCGGAATGTCAAGAGCGTCTTAACAGCGAGAAAGAAAGGTATCTCTATTAGGAGGTGTGGCTCGGCGGTCGTCGCCGTGAGTATTGTGCCTAGAAGAAACGGCGAAACGGATTCTAGAGAGAGAGAGAGAAAGAGAGAGAAAAGGGAGAGAGGAAGGCGACGAGAGAAAAATTTACTCGTGTTTACACGATGTTTGGCACGATCGAATAGCTACGTTTCAGAGATACAATTAAAAGGAGTGGGAGACAGAAGAAAAAAGGCGAGAGGAGTCGAGCGCGCGCGCGCGCTGGCTCCGCCCTCTTGGGTCCTTTCGGGGCCCGTTGGCACTCGCGAGAGGCCCCCAGTTCGTCGAACGCGTTCATTCAGGGATTTCGACCTGTGTCCGATGTCCGGTGGAATCGATGCGTTGCCACGCGGGAACATTAAATTTGTTTCCCGTCCGACGACTTCCCGAGCTTTCCTCCACTCCCGACTCTCTTCCTGTCCGCATTCCTCGCCGAAAAGGAAGAACCTACTCGAGCAACTTCGCTCGACATCATTTCTGCCATAGATAGTTTCCTCCGAGAACCTCCGTGCTTAATATGTACCGCATAAACGATTTTGCATACGCCAGCGAAAGGAATCAATTTATCTCGCTAATTAAATAGGTACCTTGCATTAAATGCAAAGAAGCAACAAGATACATTGTCGTCCGCAAAATGCACTGCGTAAGCGGGATCAAGTAAATAAAGAATATTATTTAGAACATAATAAACTGGTTTTCGCTGGTCGCTTATAAATATTATAGATATTTATGTGATCCGATTTACGTTCGTAACCTTGCTGATATAAGTGTGCTAGCGTCGAGAACGAAACACGATCCTTTTTCCTTTCTTTTTCACGCCCCTTTCTCTCTTCCCCTCTCTCCCCTCCTGCCCCCCCCCCCCACCGCTATCTTTCTCACATCGATTTTAACCGCTGAATCATTAATCTTGATTAATGCGCAGGTTTACTCGCATTTTACCAATTTGCATACGCTATGTATGATCTCGGAACGATTGGAGGACTGAGGTCGTTAGCTATCTCGATCATCGGTTTAAGTGCCTCAGTCTCCTCTTTGAAAAAAACGAAAGCGGCAAAAGCGGATCATAATAGTGCGAAACACGTTCGCAAATTTCCGGTTGGCAGACTATACTCTGTCGTTGCTAAATCCTGGCGTTCTTCTAAAACCTACTGCTCGCTGCTAATTGTTCCAATTTTTACTCCCGTTCGCGTTGCCATAAATAAAACCGATAAAAGAAAACAATGAGTTCACAAATATTCTGAAATAAAATTTCTTATTTGTCAAGAGTTTCGCTATTGTAAATTGAAACTGCTGAGGGCTGAGTAATTTTTGTTTCACAACTTCCAAAAATTTTCTGCAATCTAAGACTCCCAGAGTCCACCCTAAAATTTTTCGAATTTTATTTCTCAGAAGTTTTGCTATAAAAATTGAAACTGCTGAGGGCTGAGTAATTTTTGTTTCACAACTTCCAAAAATTTTCTGCAATCCAGAAACTCCTGGAGTCCACCCCAAAATTTGTAAAATTTTATTTCTCAGAATTGAAACTGCTAAGGGTCGAGTAATTTTTGTTTCACAACTTCCAAAAATTTCCTGCAATCCAGAACTCCTGGAGTCCACCCAAAAATTTTTAAAATTTTATTTCTCAGAATTGAAACTGCTAAGGGTCGAGTAACTTTTGTTTCACAACTTCCAAATATTTTCTGCAATCTAAGACTCCCAGAGTCCACCCTAAAATTTTTCGAATTTTATTTCTCAGAAGTTTTGCTATAAAAATTGAAACTGCTGAGGGCTGAGTAATTTTTGTTTCACAACTTCCAAAAATTTCCTGCAATCCAGAAACTCCTGGAGTCCACCCCAAAATTTGTAAAATTTTATTTCTCAGAATTGAAACCGCCAAGGGTCGAGTAATTTTTGTTTCACAACTCCCAAAAATTTTCTTCAACCTAAAACTCCCGGAGTGCACCCCAAAATTAAATTTTATTTCTCAGAAGTTTTGCTATAAAAATTGAAACTGCTAAGAGCCGAGTTATTTTGCTTTCACAACTTCCAAAAATTTCCTGCAATCTAAGACTCCCAGAGTCCACCTCAAAATTTCATAAAATTTTATTTCTCGGAAGCTTCGCTATCAAAATTGAGACGGCTGAGGGTCGCGAGTCCACCCGAAAATTTTGTAGCTTGTATTTCTGAAAGATCTCAGTCTAACGAGATCGTCATAGCAATCGGGCGACGATCAGCGCATTAATGCGATCACGCTCGATCGCGAAAACGCGTCGAAGCGTTAATTTTTGTGCGGGAAACGAGTCTGGCTAACTGAAACGCGACGCCTGTCGCTCCTTAGAGGATAGTTAGAGCGATGCAATTAAAATCCCCGGCACAGTCGGGCTCGAGCGCCAATGACTCGCGCGGGGCGCCCCTAGCAACACGGAATTCAGTTCGTTCGCATAAATATCGCGAGAATGACGCACTCGCGTCGCGCGAGCGTTTACTTTCACGGGAACGGTTAAATCATCGCGCCGCGGCACCGTTTCTTTCGCCTTCCGATAACCTTTAATCGCACGATCGGCGAGATCTCAGCGCGAGATCTTCGTTGTTTCCATTGCGCACGCGAAAATCTACTGGTTCAAACGTTTACAGATTCCCTGCAACCATCATTTCCTCCGCACCCGCCGCAGACGTTTCACATACATTTTTTCCCCGCACGCTTTTCCCAACTGTTCTCCTACATAACTTCGTTCATTAATCTTTTTATCCACTATTCCACCCGTGGAATTTCTTAAACTTGGGGTGCAAAATATCAATTAGGTTCCAATTCGACGGAAAAATATCGGTCGTCTTCGAGGCCGCTGGGCCGGCAATTAATCGGCAAGCTGCTGCGTCGAATAATCGATATCTCTCGCGTTGGATTTAATATCGCTGGCGAAGAAGGAATGTGTAGCATTCCCGGCGAGACGCTAATTGCCCGCTTGTGACCGTTCGTTCAGATGGAAACCCTTCTATAGACAAAACTGAGAGAGGTGATAGGCGCGACCGGATACCGAAGAACTGCCAAAGAACAAAGATATCCAGTCAGACTGGTTGTCATTGCCATATGTTTCATAGGCGATCGCCTCGCTCGTGGCGATTACATAAAAGAAAGCCCACGAGTGAGAGAAAGAGAGAGAGAGAGGGAGAGTCGGGACGCGAGAAAGGGCGAAGATCGACGGCCGAGCGCAATAACGATTTTTCGTTCTTCGAAGACGAAATCGCCGGGGAATGACGCGCGCGTGGAGTCGCGCGCGAGCGAGCGAGCGAACTACACGCCGCAGCTGGCGGCGCTTTTACGATCTCATCCTGGTGGAATTCCTTCGGCTACAATGTTCACGGGAACTACTGCCGTGCGATCGAACGGCCGACCTCGACCGCGATGAATTCCGCGGGATTTCGCCGGAACGGAAACGGGAAAAACACGAAATCCCCCCTCCGACGATCATTTTGCTCGCCAACGCGAAAAATCGATCTTCCCCATTAACCGACGACACTTCTCGTTAACGTCGCCGCCAATGGAATTTCACGGAAACCTCATCGCAAGCACCGTAAAACATAAACCGGACTCCTAGTTTCTATTACTGCGGAATATCTTGCAAATACTTGTCCATAATTTTTTAATTTTAGATTAGTAGAAAACTGAGCGCAGGGCCCTATGCTCCGGCTCTTCCTCACTGTTGAAGCTTACTGTTTGAGAAATCCAAAAATTGTCATTTAGGAATTTTCATTTAGGAGTAGGTCCCGTTTTTGTTTCGAGTGCTTAAAATGTCCGATAATCAAAAGATGACACGCTTGGGTAGTAAAGGGGATGTTCCAGAATAGGCCAATGTACTGTTTCAATTTTTTCCCGTGGATTACACCCCTAAGTGACCTAAATTTACAATATTTGGAAATCAATCCTGCCCTCGCAGCACCAGAAACATAGTGAGGAAATAAAGTTCGAGTCGCATGCCACATTTGAGATAAGCTTGATTCCTTTCTGAAGTAATTAAACAGAAAAGGAGTTGCTGGATCGTATTGGACGAGAAACCGAGGAATGATGAGTGAAGTGGGACGCTGCGGAGCACCTTGAATTTTGCGGCTAGAATATGAATTAGGTAGACCGTCGATCTCTGCACGCGGCTGTCTATCAATCGAGCGATTTTTCGAAATTGGCCAAATTGTAACGAAATTAAGTAAATTAAGTAAATTGGCCAAATTGCCCGAACTGTCCATCGGATCTCTCAGAAGATAGTGGACCGATTACTCTCCCCTCCTGCCCGGAATATCTATCGCTGTCATCCTCTGCGAGGATCGATAGTTTCGCAACTTCGATTACGCTGCTCTCGACACCTGAAATCCACCAAACGGGAAATCTTCGTGCATTCCCGATCGTTCGGTAAAAACATGTAGAAATTCGTGTTAGCGTCACAGACGAAGCACCGACTTTCACGAAACCGAATACAAGTTTTTCTGTCCATCGAAGAAACCGTTAACCTAGCCGTGGCAAGGATGTTCAAATGACGTTACGCAGGAGAACCTATAATTGCGAGCGTCATAATCATTATAAATTTTTCTCAACCACCGGAGCCCGACCAAAAGACAACCGAAGACGTCACGCGCAAAACACCGACTATGTTTTCTAACTATTTTTAGCCGATTGAAAAACGCACGACGAAAAATTAAAAGTTCGTGCACGAGGTCCCTTTCGCAACAACGTTGAAGGTCGTTAGGCGCGTGCGCGTGTGGTCCCGGCGTTTCGCGGCCGGTGCATCCGATCGATGATCGATGATTATTCGCAAGAGAATTATTCGCTTCCGAGCCGAGAAATTATAATGCCGCGCGGAATTTCCGCGAGAGCGAAACGTTGTTAATATTACGCGCGACGAGAATGGTGTCCCCCCGGGAGACGAAATAAAATACGCCGGGAATTAGAATTCATTCTGCGTGGCGTAATTGCGCACGGGGGAAACACATTGTGGAGGATCAACGGGGTTTCGCGTTATGCTTCGGAGGCATCGTCTTCGGGACACGTCGAGTGTCCGCGTGTCGCTCGTACGGTCCGTGGTTTATTCGAAATGATCGGGAGACCCGTGGCAAAGTTTCATCCCGCCGGATCGTAACGAGACGGACGCGCAACCATATCGATCGTGATCTACGAAGTATTTAAAGGAAGAACGAGTTTCGCCGGGTCTCTCCGAGCCGAGTTTCTTCTCGAACTTCTGCCAGATTCCCGCGCCGGGATCGAAGGGATCTCTCGGCCGAAGTATGCGGAGCTTTTTAATCTTGGCCACCCTTCGAAAAAACGAGAGACAAAGAGAGAGAGAGAGAGAGAGAGAGAGAGAGAAAGAAAAAAAGAGTCCGCGGCACAGCATCACCGCGCTCAGGGTGAAACCGCGATCTCGAACGGGAACGCTTAAATATCTCAGTTATTTATCGTCGCGAGAAAGAACTCTTGCGTTCGCATAAAGCGTTCGCTACCGGCATCGCGAATGCGCCGATCGCGATCCCATATTTTACCGAACCAAGTCACACTAATTTTATACGCGTTGTTACTTCCAATTTATCGCTTCCTCTCGTCACAACCCTTTGCATACCTCGCGCGCTGGACGAGACCGACGGAGAGGAAAATTCGGGGTCCACTCTTTAAGAAATTTTAATTTCCTGATCGGTGTAGTGACGGTTTTTACCAGCATGCTGGAGGAATTCACTGGAGGAATCCGGGACTCTAGAATCCCTTCAAAAGTCCCTTTGGAAACTTCTCGAGGGACTTCGAAGGACCTCAAGGCATTTTCTAAGAAACCTAGATCCCTCCGAGTGGATCTCCAACACTAGTTCTCTGGGGTCAGTTGAAAGGTTAGTGAGGTCCTGAAAGGACTTTCCAGAATTTTGCAAAAGACCTTCGGGGACTCTTACAAATTTCTAGAACTCTTAAAGAATATTCTCCGCATGTCAAGATTTTTCGAGTAACATTACGAATTCTCCTGATTCATCTTCTAAAGACATATGCCCTATGTCTTTGCGTTTTGATGAAGACTTCTAAGATCCTTCTGAGGATCATCTCAGTCTACCAGGGCTGTCTATATTCTCGCAAGATCGTTCACCGAATCGTGGAATGGACACATTCAGCCGTCTTTTCTGATAGGTTAGGCGGCCGAGCTTTATCTGCCAGTATAATATTGAGAGGTTCGAAAGCCGCGTGTAAGGCCCTGCGGATCTCCTAAATAATTCTGGTGGTTACTGCGTACTGTCTTTTGAGCCGGTCGTATCAGGTATGTAAGATCGTGATGTGTAGTGCCTTCTTTTTGGGGATCTGTAGCTTCGAAGATCAATTCTTGTTAATTTATTTGCGAACAGGTTGCCACGGTTCGCCTCACGGCGTGCTACAAGCTCTCTCGCTCTCTCCACCCTTCTTTCTCTCTCTCTCTCTCTCTCTCTCGCTCTCTCGTATTCTTCCTGGTAAACCGAGAGAGAGAGCCGCACACGAGCGGCTCGCGTGCTCGAAAGCGGCTAAAAGTCCGCAGAGAGCTTTATCACCGAAACGGAAGCGCGTTCCGACTAAATTCTCTCGGATCTTCCGGCCGCCCGATCGTCTCGATAAACGCGCAAAAATTCGAGGATCCGCGGAGCGGAGCGGGGCCCGGTGTTATTATTCGCCTAAGTAGGAATCGATTTAATCGCGGCCCGACCCGTTCCAGAAATTTTTCTCGGCTCGGCTCGGCTCGGCTCGGTGCATCGCATTACACCGGCCATCGGATCGCGTCTGCGGCTCTCTGTCTCTCTCTCTCTCTCTACGCCTCTCGATAGCACTATTAATTAATTCAATCGGGCAATTTTTCCCTCGGCGAATTCTTCTCGAGTCCGAGAGAGCTCGTTCGATCCGCTCCGCACCGCTCCGCGCCGCTCCGCGCCGTGCTCGCGCGTGATTTTTCCCTTTTTTTATTTTACTTTTCCCTCTCTCTCTCTCTCTCTCTCTCTCTCTCGCTATCTATCTGGTTTTTTCGTGGTCTCTCCTGTCGGGAGAGCCGTGAGTCGTACACGCGCGAGCAAGCGTTCGCACACGCACAGGACGACGAGTGCGAGAGTGTACGCGAGCGAGCGAGCACGCATTTTTTCGTACGCGGAGAGCACAGAGATAACCGTGCGGCGTTTACGTATGCCACGTGTGAGGACGGGCTCTAAATCCGACGTCGTGTGTGAGCATCGAGCGTGTTCCCGCGCCCGGCTACGTGTGCGTGTAACACGTAGGCAAGAGTTCCCGCGGGGCTCAATCGTTATCGCCGAGGCCTTATCTCGTCTTCAGACTTCTTTGCAAGAGCAACGCGAACGGGGCCCTTCTGCAATTATCCCCCTGTCCTCTCTCCGCCGCTCCGTGCTCCACACCGTTCCCTCTATCTCTCTCTCTCTCTCTCTCTCTCTCCCTCCGATCCCTCTCTCACTCTCTCGCTCTTCCGCTCTGGACGACGCTTTTGCTCCGTGTTCCTTCTCCCTGCGCATGTACACGTACAGGCCGCGCCACGCATACTAACCGGGCGAGCTCCCTTCGCGCGATCCAAGAATTCGATTTTTCCGCGGCGAGCGTATGCGATACGTCGATGCCCGAGGAAGACGTCTTCGTTGGTATTTGTTTAATTCGAGGTAGAAACACCGTCCGTACGCTTGGCTCGCGCGAAACCTCTTCCGCGGATCGCGAACAGCCGAGGATGTTCGAGAGGCCCTTCGTCGTTCGCCAATTTAAACTCGTTACGAGCGAGTGTCGTTATATCGATGGGCATCAGGCCCACGCGTTTAATTCCTCAAGTTGCGCGCGCGCGGTTCACTCGCTCGCGACCACCACGACGACGTGCGGCCATCTTGCGATTTACGGGAAAATATGTCGAACTAAAAACGCGTTCTTCTCCGAAGTTCTAAAATCACATTTGGCGACTTTCTACTGATCGATATTTCATGAAGGACGTACATTCGGTAAAAAATTTTAACCCTTAGCACTCGCGAATGGCGACTGTAAGGCGCCACTAAAAATTGCTGTATTCAAAATATTTTTCACATCATTAGATTTGTTTGTATACAATAAATTACTAAACATTTCATTACTCTGCGAGTAAATTGCACTATTTTCGTATGTACAGTATGAAAAATATAAACTGTTATATCTCATCATGGAAGTATCTGACAAAAAAATGTTTCACACAAAATTGACTTGTTTTTTCCTGTAGAATCTAAATATGTAACATTTTATAGGGGGTTTCATTTAAAATTATAAAGGTACCTCCCCCCCCCTGTTAAAAGGGAAGGGAGGTCACTTCACGTTTATGTAGTCAGAAAGGACCTTCAGTTCCATGCAATTTAAGACTAACAACTTTAAAATCGATGGCATAGTTTTCGAGATATTGAGCTGTTCAGAGTTATGTGGGCCACCCTGTATATAAAAGGGAAATATTCTAGGTCGGAAGAAATGTTTCGTTTTAGAGTTAAAATGGCTTCGAGTGCAAAGGGTTAAGAGTCACAAAAATAATAGTAGCAGCAGTAATGCAAACTGACGAACGTGTGAACATAAACTGAAATACGGCAGGGTTTACACATTTTTGTTACGTACTAACAATTATCGTCGAGCAATTAAGAATCTCGTAATCGTTAGATATTCTTATCCGGTGTACGAGCATCATCTCGATTTCCACGAGTACATAACAGACCAAGAAACTGTCTGACCAGCGACCATCCCATTCTACTTGCTCTCTTTTCACGGAGATACACGCTCGTTGCTAACGCGTAGAAAAATCGCCGTAACGAGAAAATATTCCGCGAGATCATTACGGAATTATGAATCGAACATCTCGTACAGCTCTCTCCGAGGCTCGCGATTAGCAGATAGAGCATCGTCGGTGTCGCGAAATATCGGCTTGACACAACCGGTTGTCCGTGCGAGCCGAGTGTTCGCGACTTTTAATTAGGTTCTATGGAGCAGAAAGTTCTTCTAATAAGTTCTACGCTCTAAAACCTAATGACTTTATTGGGTACCTGGCGGCAACCTGTTCGGACTAAGTGCCACCGATCGAATTACTGCAACCGCGTGTTTATTAATCGCGAAATCAGCTTTGCATCTTTTAAATTGCAACGTGGAGGTTTTCTTCAAAATAATCTGTTCCAATATTCCGGCCTGAAATTTTCGTGTTCGATAGGCTAAAGGGAAAAAGACTTTGTGACCAAGAAGAACCTACCCTGTCAAGGTTATCGAGGACGTCAGCCAATCGAATTGACAATCGCAATCCGCTTGGACAGAGGTGGTAGCCGAGCAGGAGCGTAACGGAAAAACGCGGTGATCCCGAGGGATGAGGGGGGGGATCGGGATTTGTCGTGGCCCCGGGATCCGTATTTTCGCGGCACCCCGTATGCGCGCAATGCACATGCAAGAGGGGTGCGGCGGTACTGGGCTGGTCGGCGGAGGGCCTGACAGTCACTCAATGAATTATTGGCCATAATAGCAGTGGCAGCGAGGTTGGGCCTGTTCTCTCTTGCGTCTTGGGCCCACGACTCGGTACCCAGGCCCGTAACCCGTTGGCGTTCTACCACCAGACGATACGTATTGTTGCTGTGCGCACACAAAGTCTCTCTCTCTCTCTCTCACTCACTCTCTGTTCGCTCGCTCTGTCTCTATCTTTCTCCCTCTCCGTCTCCCTCACTCCCTCTCTCTCTCTCTCTCTCTCTCTCTCGTTTCTTTCTGTACCTTTTTCGCTCCTATCTGTGTGCGCGCAGTAGGCCAGACTCCATTGTACGTTAACCGTGGAATTCCGCAATCAAGCCAGAATTCCGAGACGGGAAACGAGCCTCGATTATCTCGGCCGACCGACCGCCTCCCCGCCCCGCTCGTGTATCGCATGTAGGACAAAGCGGCCCCGCGATTTCTCGCGAGAAATCTGACGACACCGGCAAAAACCGACCGCCATTATATATCGAAAATACGCTCGACTGTCCTCCCTCTCTCTCTCTCTCTCTCTCTCTCTCTCTCTCTCTCTCTCTCTCTTTCTCTTTTTCACCGAGCCGGAGGGAGAACACGATCGCGAGTCGCCGGCTGCGCGATTCGCATTGTCCTTCCCGTCGCGCGACGGAATTCCGACGCGAAAAACTTCGGCTCGTCGATCCTCCGCGCCACGCTGACACGCGTCAAAACGCAGAGAGAGAGAGCAAGGGTCGCAGGGTGACTCGCGTTTTCCGAGCCTCGTCCCGCCGCCTCCTGGAATCTCGGGAACAACGCGATTCGATTCTTCCGCTCCATATTTAGTTTTCTCGCGACTCTTTCTCGCTAACCAATTCTTCCCCGGCGGCTCTGCGCCACGGAGGAGCGACTCCATCGCGAGGAATCTTCGCCTATTGTTTCCCAAAAAAGATTCCAATTCGTCTACCCAATTTCAAATTTTGTATTGCAATTTTTCTTTTTTTCTTTTTTTTTTTTTTTGACAGTCTAGATTAATTCTTTCTTCGCGTATTTTACGGACTTGTGGAAAGAAGGAATATCTTATCACGGGGTGACTCTGTCGCGTTTATCGTCCAGGCCTTTGCGACATATATATATAGAGAAATCACTGTGTATTTTTATGTCAACAATCGATGAATGAAACAGTCTCAAACCAGTCGTTGTAACCGATCCGGTTAAGGTTGTTCCGACTTGTCTGAACAAAAAGACTTGAATAGAATTTGATTTATAACGTGACGAACATCGCCACGGAATATAATCCGGTATTATTTGTCTAAGTAAACGAGGAACGTGGATATTACCGTGACACGTGTAATATCGATTATTTGCATTTGTTCGTCGAAGCGGTTCGTTTATTGTGGTCGGCAATTCCTGGCACGCTATAAACGCCGTTCATTTAGACATCGTGTACCATTTCGATCGTAAATAAAGAAATCAGGTTACGAGGGGAATGAGGGGAGGAGGGGGATTAATTCCGTCCGATTAACAGGATAAAGCTACCGGGAGTAGAATGGCTATTTTATTTTTCAATTTTCCGATTAAACCGTCCCCGACCCCCCCTCCTCCCCGTTCCACCGATGGTTCCATTCCCATCGGATGTCGCTGGCATTATGCGGCTCGATTCTTGCCGTTACTTCAACCTCGATAGCCTACAATTATCCGTGAATAAAACGATAATTGTTCATAATAAATAATTACGATTGCAACCGATTATTATTAGCGGATTTTTATCGCCGTCGCTATTATTACTAGCATTACGTTTGCCAGGCTATTACCGCGCGCGGTTGTGGACGTAAAGGATTACGCTCTGGTTTAACCTATTATAGTATATGACCGTGCGCTCCACTGTCAGCCGAGTAATATAGTAATCATTCCGCGAACTTTTCTCGCTATTATCCTTGCATTCGACGGTTTTACGCCTGTCCGAGCTGCTTCAGCCTACGTGTTCGAAGCGACACAAAAGTTGACATACATTCTCATGTGGACTAGGATCTGCGATTATGCTCGTTTTTTAAATTAATAGAACCGATTATTTATTCTACTGATTTGATCGGAGTAACCAGTTAAGAACTTCTCTTTTCCTTCGATAATTCAAGTAGCTCCACAGTAATAGTCTGTTAATAATACATAAATTATGAAACAGTAAATTATGAGAATCGACATAGCGTAACCGTTTCTTTCGAAATTACTATCTAAAAAAGAAAAAAATATCCAAAAGCCCCTCGCCTTACAACTGAATTCCGAGGTTTCAGACTCCGAATGTACTATTCAATTTTGCCCGATGCCCTATGTAAAAATATTGCTCTATGTAAAGATATTGCTCTATGTAAGAATATTGCTCTATGTAAGAATATTGCTCTATGTAAAGATATTGCTCTATGTAAGAATATTGCTCTATGTAAGAATATTGCTCTATGTAAGAATATTGCTCTATGTAAGAATATTGCTCTATGTAAGAATATTGCTCTATGTAAGAATATTGCTCTATGTAAAGATATTGCTCTATGTAAGAATATTGCTCTATGCAAAAATATTGCTCCATGTAAGAATATTGCTCTATGCAAAAATATTGCTCTATGTAAAAATATTGCCCTATGTAAAAATATTGCTCTATGTAAGAATATTGCTCTATGTAAAGATATTGCTCTATGTAAGAATATTGCTCTATGTAAGAATATTGCTCTATGTAAGAATATTGCTCTATGTAAGAATATTGCTCTATGTAAGAATATTGCTCTATGTAAGAATATTGCTCTATGTAAGAATATTGCTCTATGTAAGAATGTTGCTCTATGTAAAAATATTGCTCTATGTAAAGATATTGCTCTATGTAAGAATATTGCTCTATGCAAAAATATTGCTCCATGTAAGAATATTGCTTCATGCAAAAATATTGCTCTATGTAAAAATATTGCTCTGTGTACGAATATTGCTCTACCTAAAAATACTGCTCTACGTAAAAATAATTAGCATTGTCACGTGCGTCATTTCGCGAGGGAAAATTCAAAATGGTCAAGTTTGCCGTCCGATGGAAACGGCTCGGTGTGCGCCGGTAGGCGAAGCGTTAGGTTCGAGGAGGACGGGACGCGCGAGTGTTAGCCGCGTTCCGCGATGTTCATTGTTGGGATTATTATTGTTATTCTACGGCTAGAACCCTCGGGTGCCCTCGCAAGGGGTGCCAGTCGGGTGGAAGAACGAGGCTGTTGCGATGGTGATGAGGATGATGCTCGACTTGAGAGTCGGTGATGGAGGACAAGGAGACGGTTGGTGCAGCGACCGATAGAGATAGAGAGAGAGAGAGAGAGAGAGAGAGAGAGAGAGAGAGAGAGAGAGAGAATAACCGGCGGAAGGAAGAGGACAGAGTAGACTCCGAACGCATGGGAGAAGCCGAAGAAGAGGAAGAGCAAGGTAGCAGGTCGTCGGTGGAGCGAAGAGGGCGAACAAGGTGGAGAAAGAGAAGCAGAGGTGGAGGTGGCGGCAGAGAGGGGCACAAGGGAGGGGGTGTAAGAGGAGAGGGGGGAGGGGGAGGGAAAGAGGGAAAGAGTACCTACGCATTGCAGCAGACATTATGCTAATCTGCGAGCGAGGATGTATGCCCGATAAGCCGGCTGTGGCCTGGGTATATAAGTCCCCTTCTGGCACCGGTGAAGCCCAGGGGCCCCACGCCCTCGATCTCACGTACATGTACATTACCGGACGATTGTGTGCGCGCGTGCGTGCGTGCGTGCGTGCGTACCTGCGTGCGTGCCTGCATGAATGCGTGCGAGCCGAGCGTGCGTGCCTTACATTACGGTTACCTTGCCGTTTCGAACCCCGGCGTTATCTTCCTTTAACGAAAATCTGGAAGAGCATTTGGGTGTCTCTCCGGGGCCCCGAGAATTGTTTTCGCGGGCCCAGGGACTCGCTTCTCGTGCCCCTTCGACCCCCCATCGGTGCCCCGCGTCGCCCAATCGTCCAAATCCTAAAACAACCATCCCACGAAACGATACGCTTGCACCTAAAGTAAACTGCTTCAAAAGAAAAGTCCACTGACAAACGATCACTCCTCGGAAAACATTCCGAAAATAGTATATTAACTCTACCGGGGATTGTTCCATAATTTTTGCAAGTCGTGGCACGTCCAAGGAAGATTTGAAACCCCCATAAGATGTCTCCCTCTCAAACTCCAAAAGCACAAACTTCAAAATTAATACACCCCTGTGTATTGACACGATTTAAGATGGCCGACAAACGGGACAATTAACCTAGTGGAAATTTCCAACGTCTAATTTCAGTGTCGTCGGATGCGTCCACGGAACTGTAGATTTACGGGAACTCCATGGACAGTAAAATCGTGGGAGCAGGAGGGGAGCAAGAAATTCGGGGGCCCCGGGTGGCGCAGGATTAAGCACTCGCGCGAGGACAGCTCTCGCACGGCGCGTTTAATTTCGAGCAAATGGAGCATTGTATTGAAATATTCTCGAGGAAGGTTCTCGCGGAACCGCCGCGTGCTCCCCGGCTCGGCTCGGCTCGGCTCGACTCGGCTCCGGCGCTCCCCGAACGTATAATTCCTGAAGGGGCCCCGCGGAAAGGGGGCGGCGGGGGCAGCTCGTAACTCGGTCCGGACGGAATCGACCTCCCAACGATATCTGAAGAGCTATCTTCGGCAAATTAAGCGACACCCGGGTCGGTGGAACGGAACGGAACGGAACGGGGGTCCCCAGAGGAGGGGTCCGCGGAGGGGAGGGGGGTGCGGTGAGTGTGGCGCGCGCGTAATCACCCGTTATTTACAAATCGCGCGGCGGGTAGACGCAGAAGACCTCTCGAGTCTCGGGACCGGAGTCGCGGGTCGAGTCGAGTACTTCGGGGTTCTCGAGACGAGGGGGCCGTTCTCGTCGCTTTCGTAGAGGTCCGCGAAAAAAGAAAATGATCAATTAACGGTATTATGTATTTTCACGAAGTATATTCCTTGATTTCGGAGGATTATTATCTAAAAAGACTGCACGGTATGCAACTTCTGCGGCAGAGCACGTGTCCTCTCTGTACATTTACCGTATGTTTACAGCCACGCGAGATACACGCATAGGCGACGCATTCTTTTTAAGGAGTCTGTGGTCGCGTTGTATGGGAGCCGACCGTGCACGGGGCTTTCTCTCCTTTAGCAGTGTGGCTGTAGTAAATTGCAAATTATTAGGTCGGGTCTTGGGTAACTTCCGCTTATGAGAACAAATTGTAATGATGCATTTATACATCCTAATGAATCGGCATGCTTGAGATGCGCGAACGCTCGCGAGGACGTAACGCGAGGCGCGCGGAATTATCTTAACCCCTCGCCGCTATTACGTCGAGTCGGACTCGAGGATTTCCTTCGAACCGAGATCAAATTCTATTTTGTTGTTCATGTGCAGCCATAAATTTTCCCCTTTTGGGAAATTATAAACTACAAAGAAATTCGAATCGCTGGAAAATAAATCGAAACACCGAGGGGTTAAGGAAACATCTGTGCAGATAACGCAAATTTTTAAAACAGCAAATGTGCATGTCCTCGACCGATTAAGATCGTCAAGGAAGAAGAGAATGTTGCACATGGCGACAGTATGTTACACGATGGCCGCGGACAATTTTTGTTTCGCGTAAATGTCCGGGTTAAAGGTGAACGGAACGTCGAGTGAACTGGATCAAACAACGCGATAGCCGGTGATAATTAATGGACGGGAAACGCGAGAGCGAGTCATAGTGTAGGGCACCCCAACAACAACAGGGTTAAAATATTATCGGCATAAATTTAAATAGGTCTGCGGTGGCCGTGATGGCGCAGTTACGGGTTAATAGACGTTAAGTTTCATTTACGATTTAAACAATAATAATAGCGAGAGCGCGAGTCGCTCGGAGCGATCGTTGGGAATCGTCGTAACAACTCGCCGCGCGATAAATCGTAACGCGTACGAGCCGGCATGATGCTGCGAGAGCATGCTCTCCTCGCATCGCATCGCATCGCATGCGCATGCAGGCTCTCATTGGAAGAGGTCCTGGTTCGCGAGAGAGTCGCTTTCACCGACGACGGGAATGAAGAAGAAGAAGAAGAAGAAGAAGAAGAAGAGGAAGAAGAGGAAGAAGAAGTAGAAGAGGAAGGTTGGCAGCAGCCGGAGCGTCGATCCGTCGTCGTATGTATACGACCGGGGAACGTATATACTCGCCACGGGAATGTTCCATCGGCGAAGGGTTAAACGGCGACTCCGTTTATCGCGAATTAAGGGCGAACGGGGCCCCGCGTTATTACACACGTCCACGCCGACCGTAAAGTATACAAACGTGCTTTAGATTACGCTACCCCCGTCTACCCCGTTATCTCATTTCAACGAATTTCTGGAAGAGCATTCGGGTGTCTCGGAGATTTAAAATGTTGCGGCGCCGTGTGTCCAAGCTCGATTCCCCCCCGGCCGTCGTTATCTTTACGCGCGCGGATAGGAGAGGACGTATGGATATCCTCCTCTTCTTCTCTCCGTTCGCCATTTCGTCCCCCTTCTTCTTCGCCCTTCAAGGGTAAAAACATTTCGCGACAATTGTTTAACCCGCGCCGCGCCGCGCCGTGGACACGCGAGTCATCATGTTCCAACGGAAACGTTCGGCCGACACGCATTCCGCGGATGTCTCGCATGCGTTTCTCCCGCGATCCTCTTTTCGATTCAATGTTGCATTATTATTACCGCCTATCGCCGTCGTAAACGGAACTCCGGAGATCGTTAACCTGTTAATCGGGCGTCGTTCGAAATTTCCACGACGATCAACCGGCCGAATGGCCGCGACGTAAAACGTTTATGCGCTTGCGGCCGTGGCTTTGAGAAAATCGAACGCTGGACGAGTCTCGAGTTTGCTTCTGAAAACAGCGCTAATCCGCTCCAAATTAACCCCTTAGCTTACAACGACGCCTCGGAGGCGTCGCAAGTCTATCGGGCCAAACATGAATATTTACTGTTCATTAATCAACTAATCGTAATTATTTATCAAACATCTTGCAAAGTTAATTGTACCGCGCACGTGTATATACGAATCACAGGAAATTTGAACGACCTTGGTGTCGCTTTTGGCCCGCACGGTTGGAAATGAAATCCTAAGGCAAGGGGTTCAAATAGAATCTGAAATTCTACTTCCGAATCCGTAAAGGATTTCAACGGGAAAAGGAAAATGCCAACTCTAAAAACTCGACGTCTGCGTAAACACGAATTCGACGGAGAAGACAAGTGCATCGATACGAGAGAAGAAGAGGGCAAGACGATTAACAAGCGACGCGAATAATAGAGACTAATGGGACAGAGCGATTCGCGTGGTGTCTCCGCGGACAGCGTCGCCAGACACCATCGATTATGGCCGCGCCACGAACGCGAGAGAGCTCGTTGCGGGTGGTGATCGATAAATTTTCATAGGTTCTGCCCGAAATTGTCGGATGATTCTGACAAGCGGCGAGAGAGCGCGTCGCGCGAGCGAGCCGGTTCATTTGAATACAATGCGCGATCCGAGTATCCATCTTGGCGGGCGCGCGCGTTCTCTCAGCCGCGAAATTCCGTGTCCTCTTTTCTAGCCGCGGTCCCGGTGACATCGATGCCACCGAATTCGGGAAGCGGTGTCGCCTGGGATCGAATCTCCGCCACCGCCAAGCGATCTCTCTGTTCCGTCAGCTCTTCTTTATCTCATCTCTCTCCCCCTCTCCACTTTCATCGAATCCTTGCTCGAACTGATCACGCAATTTTTCGAATCGATCGAAATCAATCAGTCCCGGAGAAATAAAAATCCTTTTACACATCCCCGCAACCGTAACAGTTTAGAAGTGATCGAAACCAATTAGTCCGAAAACTGGTCCAGCCGAGATCTCCGGAATCCTCCGGAGGCTTCCCGGGGCCGGATCATCGGAGGATCAATCCGGATTTCCATAACAAGATCTTCAAGATTATCACTCATATCCTGGGACCCCGCGATGCTCGAACACTTTCGCGACAGACAGAGGGGGGAGGGGAGGGGAGAGAGGGGTTGTTTCGCGAGCAACTTTAGAAGAAGAGAGTCCTCTAACGAAGAAGAGGGAGAAGCAGAAGACGAGAGATTCGCGAGAATTGGGAGAGAAAAGGAGACACGGGTTTGGTTGGCTTGGCACCGAGCAGGGGACAGAAAGAACGAACGGTGGGGAGAAAGGGAGGGAGGCAGGTGGGGTGGGGGCAAATAATATTTCAAAATTAATGTCATGCGGAGCCTTCCAAAGGGGTCCGGAGCGGTTCCGCACCACCTTCCTGCACAAGATAAGGACCCGTTGGCCACCGCGCGAAAGAGCACGAGAGAAAGAGAGAGAAAGAGAGAACGGGGCAGCAGCAACGCGACCACGCTGCGAGCGGGCCCCGGGTTCGCCTAAGTGGGGATGGATATATGTCTACGGAGTGAAAGAGGCCCGGAGTGCCGGGCCCCGAAGAGACGAGTCCGCGTGGAAACGCTAGAAGAGACGATGAGAGAGAGAGAGCGAAACGGAAGAGAGAGAAGGAGGGAAAGAGAGAAAAGGGAAGAATGTAGGAGAGAAAATTCAAGGGGATAGAGCAGGAGGGCGTCGCGAAAGAGAATAAACAGACCCAACGGAGGAAACGGAGAAAGAAGCGTGTTCGAGAGGGTGTGTGTGTAGCACTGAAAGGGAGAGGAACGGGAGGAGGGGGTTCGGAAGGCAGAAAGAGAAAAGTGTGAGGGAAGTTCTCGAAGGAGACGGTAAGAATGCGTGAGGAAGAATGTAAGAAGCGAGTAAGAGTGTATCGGGCGCACGGCGCGACCAGGAGGAAAGGTGTGCAGAAGGGATAAACGCGCGTCCGTGTACACCCGTGTCGTAGAAAGTGTGCGTTGCACGCGTGTATGCACAGGCGGCGGCGGCGGGAGCGTGTGTGCGTGCGCGCGCGTATACTGCTCGCAGCGTGTAAAATGAAGAAAGAGTAACAGGGAAGAGACGGCGGGCGGCGGGAATATGCGAGAGAGGAGAGAACGCGCGCGTGTGTGTGTGTGTGCCGCGACCGGAGGATGAAAAGGACGAGCAGGAAGAGAGCGGAGCGTGTAAGATGGAGAATAACAGTGAGTAAGCGTGCATGGAAGGAGCGAGAGGCGGAGGACAAACGCGACGAGAGTATCCTGCGTGTAAGGTAGACTAATACCGAGAGTGGTCCGAGCGAGGTAAAGGGCGAGAGGAAGAGGAGGACCTCTGGGGGCACGGGGGGAGCACAGAGAAAAGAAGAGAAGGAGGAAAGAGACAGGAGGGGGAGGAGGGGAGGGCACGACAGATTGGTGGTAGGAGGAGGAGGAAGAGGTGCAGAGGAATGAAGAGGATGACGCGGAACGGTGACTTAGGAAGAGAGGGAGGAAAAGGGAAGAAGAGGGCCCCGATAGAGAAGAAGAGGCCCCAACGAGGGAGACAAACGAGACTCCTCCGAGGAGTCCTCCGGAGAATCTAAACTCTCGGGGTTAACGCGTCTCTTCGCCTGTCTTTCTATTTTTCTTCGCCGCTTTCCATCTCCCTCTCTCTGTCTCTCTCTCTCTCTCTCTCCCGACTCATTCTCTCCGTGCCCGACGCTGCTCCTCTCTCTGTTATTCCTCCGTTCATCGTGCCCTTTTTGTCCAACGGCTTCACCGCTTCTTCCTTGGCTCTCGATCCTTTCGTCCCTCGTCATCTTTCTCCGGCAGACACACACCTGCGCTTCTTTCTTTTCCTCTCTCTCTGCTAAGATCGTCTCTCGGTCTTTTCGCCGCCGCCCTGTTGTCCCGCATGATTCCCGTTTAATTCGAGCCGCGCACCACCGGAAAAATCGCGTTTCCTTCTTTCTTTGGCTCCGTCGAAGCTGCCGCTATATGTCGGCTCTTGCAGCGGCGTGGAGGATCTTCTTCTTCTTCTTCCCCTTGTCTCCTCTGCTTTCTTGCTTTCTTTCTCGACTCTTTTGCTCGTTTCTTCCTTTCCGCAGTCGCGCTTCGCTCGGCCGGCCGCGAGAACCAGCAGACGCGTTTCTTTTACCATCTCGTCCGCGAAGTTAATTCGCGTTGACGCTCCCGAGGACTCGACAACAAACCGTCGACGGACGTCCCGCGTGTCCCGGTCGCGATAATAAAAATGTCGCCGATCTTACTGAACCGTTCCGAAACCTCTGCACGCGACTTCACAGCACGATTAACATTCGGAGAGCCGGGACTGACCAATTAAAATTTTTTACTCTTCCACCGTTCAATCGACGCACACACGCGCATCTTCGTGCCCGTGTTACGTGTCGTAACAACGTTCGGGGATTTGTCCCAGATGGGGATATTTTCTCTTAATTCGTTCGAACAACAATCTCAATTTTGTTCAATTTAATTTAACCCTTAACGGACCTACGCCGCCACGGCACTTTTACTTGCCAAGTCCAAATATTTTCTTAAAGGTAAAATATTACCAAGGTAATATTCCAAGGTAAAATATTTTCTTTTCAATACTTGACAGAAAAATGTTGAGTCCACATGTTTCTCTTCGTATGAAAAATAGCCTGGACCTGGTGGGAAGTAAACTTGAAATAGTTCCGGAGGTTTAACTTTTCCCTTGTGTTCCAGAAACACGTGAACATCCAGGTCCATTAACAAGGACGACTAAGGGCAGAGCACGAGCGCCCAATTTCGAAAGGGAACAGGTAAGCGTCCAGGGAGCGTAATCGCGCGATTAATAGATGATTTGTAGAATTTCGAGACGTGGGTGGGGAGAGACTTGTAGAAGGGGAGGAGGGGAGGTTAGGTTGACAGATGGAATTGCTTGGAAGCCCCGGTAGACGTGTAGGGACTCGTGTTCCTTGTTCGAGTGTTTGTCTAGGGCCTAAATAAATGTAAATCAACCGCGGCAATCTCGCCGGTGCCGGTGGTTGACGTCGGGGTCCCGGGGACCGAGTTTCCGATGCCTATGCATCATTCGATTTCACGTTATACGGGCCCGGACCGCTCGGGCCCGACCTTCCCGCTACCTGCTTCCCTTCGCAGGGACGGAATATTATGCCAGGCATTCCGGACCAATTCATCCCAGTCATCGAATACCCATCGATAAGAATAATACTGGATGCGATCATGTTTTTCCAGCGAGACCGCGGTCTGTTTATCTTCTCGAGCCGAGGAAACGCTACGCTGTTGCTATACCGCGGAGTTTTCTCACCGACGTTCAGGAATACGTTCAGCTGGACGTATTAACTGTTATCATTATCCGCTAATGGGTCGAAGAATCGCTGAATATTATTCTAAGCAAGATTCCGATGACACCGACAGCTGACGATTATTTTATAGTTTTTGAAATGGTCGTAGCCATAGCCGAGGAATCTCTAATCAATTCTGCGGTAACAATTTTAATCGAGTCATCCCCAGTAACGTAATCTAGCTGTCTTTTTTAGGATCGTTGTGTGATATTAACACTAGAACGAACGGAGCAGTGAAAATAACTGCTTCCTAATCTTTTCTTTTACAATTACTGAAATTTTTTAATGAACCTCTTCATTGAAGCACATATTACAATAAAAGTTGTATGAATGGGCACAGTCTTGTCACTGTTACAAAGCGGTATACGTCAGTCGCATTTATTGCTCGGTCGTTCTACTGTTAAATAATGATTTCCCAACGAAACGATACACCACCAGTCGGTAGATCATTGAGAATGGAGGCCTCGTGGAATTCTCCGGTGGTTTGTTTAAGCTACCACTTACGCGACGATAGATCGCAACCGAGTAGGATAATATTGACATTCATCCGGTTCCCGATATTCACAGTGCTCCGAAGGTGCGACGTTGAGGGCACATACTCTCGGAGGAATATCGATCTCCTAGGACAAACACGGTCTTCAACGTATCAGGTGCATTTTTCGTCCCCGTAGGTGGAAATCCCATAACCGGCAAAACTGTGTTTGTCCAGACCGGCGGCAAATAGTTGCAAACAAATCACTGTTTTCATTGGAGAGTATCCTGAACGTTCAGAGGTGTACGAACAAACTGAAACATTTATAATTTACCAGAGACTGTCGTCCGTCGTTTAACCGCCCCTAAACTAACCCTTTGCACTCGGCGCTATTTTCATTCTAAAACTAAATTTTTTCTCCGTCTTGGAATATTTTCATTTTATTCATACGAAACTGATCCGATTACCACATATAATATTTAAACGTTTAGTCATCTATTAAATAGAAATTCTGTAATGTAACAAATATTTTGTAATATATTTTGAAATAATTTCTAGTGGTGCTTCAGAGTCACCACTCGAGTGCAAAGGGCTAATGCAATTCCGATCAACTTTGACGTTCTACAAGTACAAGAGTTTCAAGGATAACAAACACGTGTCGATCTCATCATTTTTATAAGACAACACGTGTCGGTTACTTTTAGAGCCAGGTAGGTTTAGCGTTCAACGAAATATTCTAGACCACTCGAAGTGCTATTTCTCGCGAATCCATCGCAAACGAACGGAGATCGTCTCCGCGATGACGCACAGTGGGCAATTTGGACAAAATCGGATTCAAAATCGAGGAACTTTCGATAGGAATGAGGTAGAGCGATGAAATTTTTTTTAAATGAAAGCTGTAACTTTGTAGAACATGGGAAAAATAGGGAGATTATTACCATCCAATCATTTCAACGAAAAAATGACTTCATTAGTTTTTGTCACAAAAATCTATATTTTGCAAAATCATGAGGTCTTGGACAAATTTTGACACCAGATTTGAAATCAGCGTGAAAAAATCTACAGGAAATGATGTGTAGCATGTTAAAAGAAAATTTTTTGCACGCGTGGTATTGGAAACACTAAAATTTTCTTGAATTTGTGCGCGTTTAACGAATTTTCTCGAGGTCAAAAAACGTTCGTACCACAATCTCTCTATTTTACCCATATTCTACAGAGTTACAGCTTTCGTTTAAAAAAAATTTCATCGCTCTACCTGATTCCTATCGAAAGTTCCTTGATTTTGAATCCGATTTTGTCCAAATTGCCCACTGTGCGACGTTCCTCCCGAAAAAGGAGGCATTGTCGAATTCGTCCGAATAATGGCCGCCTCGGTGCAGCAACGCGCGATGTTTACACGTTCACCGGGGCGAATATGTGAGTCACGGTGACGATCGGGAATCGCCTCTAAAAAGACATGCGTTGTTCGCTCGCGAAAAAGAGAGAGAGGAGAGAGAGGAGAGAGAGAGAGAGAGAGAGAGCGAGCGCAAATAACAAATATCGTCTGGGATTGTCGGCCGAGGGAAAAAATGCCGACGTTCAAGAAGAAGAAAAAAGAGAAAGAAGAGAGATATGGAGGACTGTGGTTAATGGACATTCAATCCGGCGATAAAGGAAGAGGTGTTCGGCTGGTTATATTTTAACGCGAAATGGAAACTCGACGAATTAGCAAAAAAGTTCTACGAAAAGAGGAGCGGCGAGGAAGAGACGAAGAAGGAGGAGGCGGGCGGCGGCGGGAAGAAGAGGATTCTGGGACCGTGGGGAGAGGAGACACTCGCGGATCGAAGGAACGCGGCCGCGGAGATACGTGAAGGTCTTCCCATCGAGTTCCTTCGTGGGTAAAAGCGGGCCAAAACCGGGCCCGAAAACGCTCCGGCTCGTATCGGACGGTCATTAGCGAGCGCGCGCTTCCGAGCCGCGAGATAAAAACCGGAGGACCAACCAAGTAGTATTTTACCGGGGACATAGTTCCCAGGAATGATCACTATGCGAAGGTCGGACGATTATGAAAGGATACGGGCGCAGCCTTCGGGGAATCGTTCGTCTGTACCCTCTCTCCCCCCTCGGTCAAGAAACAGCCCCTCCTCACCTCGTGCCCGACAGTTCTGCGTTTTCCCTCGAACCCTAACCCTCGTTCTGGATTTATGTGATCGCGCGAAAAACCGTGCTCGCCTGAAAATGACCGGGACCAAACGCCGCGCCGATCGGGACGCGCACACCATTCTTTCGTGCTTCTTTCACTGCCATAAGTTCGTTCCCGGACGGAGCGGAACGTTTTGTCCGGTCCTTTCCCGGGCGAATTTAGGTGATCGTGAAATTGGTCACTCTGACCCCTAATTGGACCCCTGGTTTATGGCACGCGGCCGAACAGTCGATGAACCCGATGCGCGATGGATTTGCGGAGAAATATATTTTTTTTTAATCCTTAGAACTCGAACGGCGACTGTAAGGCTCCACTAAAATTTTCTATATCATTATTCGCTATATTGTTTACATTATTAAATCTGTTTATATTCAATAAATTACGAAACATTTCAGTCTTGTACGAGTAAATTCCACCATTTTCGCATGTATAACATGAAAAAATATATATACGAGGGAAATATTCTGGGTAGGAAGAAATGTTTCGTTTTGGAGTTAAAATACCTTCGAGTGCAAAGGGTTAAATTCGCACACGTTGTTCCAGAAATTTTTCATTGGCTATATTTCTAGTTGACGATGTTATATATATATATATACTTGTAACTGTAAGCTATCGATAAGGTAGAAATCACTGTAATACCTGTCTAACGACATCAGTATAATTACAAACACAATACTGACACGCGTCTGGACAGCGCACACGCGTCGACCTAATCAGACGTTCTAGGACCTACCTAGCATAAACACACTGAAAAGTAAGACTACCGTCTTATATATTCACATCCACTGCCATATCCATACACCTAATTATAACAGACGAAGTGATGATGATGTTTTTAAATGCACGCAAGAAGTGCGTATGCTTATGCTTTGCTGCCTGAACTGCAGCTAACTGGAAGATCCTTCTTTCCACGACAGCGATTAGAAGATGCTAATTGAGAAATGTTCCTTTTTCTTTTATCGCATTAAATGAGCAATACGCACTTACAGGGATAAACTATTCCCCGTGCTTTCCCCCAATTAGAGATTCCAGAGAGCACGCAGTGTCCCTTGAATAGTAAACCGGCGAATCGTTCGTTAAAAATATAATTTCTTTTCGAAGAACCAATCCGCACGCTTTACAGACCCCGCTTGGCGCGAATAATAATTACGGATTAAAGACTCGAAAACTGATGTGCTTCGAATCGCAAACACGACAAGGCACTTAGCACTTATCGAGATCGTGTCCGCGGATCTAAAACATTTATGAATCGATCAAACCACCGGGTATGAAAAATCGAAAATACGAAAAAGAATCGACTTTTCGAAAACCGGGCTACCGTCCACGAACCTTGGTGCATACTTATCTTTGAATCTAAGCCGCCAAATTTCTCGGTGCGTGGGGGGAGGGAGGAAGGGGGGGGGGCGACGGCTATCTCGAAACTGAAGCGATACGAAATATTGCGGATGTTATGAATTATAATTACAGGCCACCCTGTGTAATTTCCGTGCTCGGGGGCCCACCCTACGGCGAGCGATACTCGGAATCATCGTGGGCCCCGGCGGATTCGATGACGCCGGGGCACACGTTGCAGAATGTTACGTGGAGAGAGAGAGAGAGAGAGAGAGAGAGAGAGAGAGAGAGAGAGATCCGCTTATCGCGGCGAGCTATAAACAGCGAAACGCTACCGACGGGGTTAATTTCGTTTTCTCGGGAACCGCGGGGGCCGCCGGGAAAGAGCGAACCCTTTAGGGCGGCCGAGACGAAAGCGTTTCAGCCGTGCCGGGCATCGAGATAACTTCGTTTCGCGTTTTAGGACGCCATGATGGAACGGGGACCTGACCGGGAGACTCGGCTAGTTTTGCAAGCGTATCGGTGAAGCGTATTGGTGATTTCTGCGATTGATGATTTTCCACGTTTCATATCGTTTTCTACGTGTGGCTGGTTTTGCGCCCACGTTTTTGCGCAACGAACCATCGTTAATTTCGGCCCGGGGTAAAGAAACGTTTTGCGGTCCGTGAGTGGACGTTGCACGAATGCCACCGGGCATATTCGGTTCCCCGCGGGACGCGTTTACCGGCCCTGAAGGGACAGGGACCATCTCGAAACGAAACAGCGAGGGAAGGGGGTTGGTCTGTTCGACCGAGAGAGAGAGAGAGAGGGAGAGAGAGACTCAGAGAGAAGAGGAGAGAAGAGGGGGAGGCCCAAGACACGGGTTTCGGGTAGGGCAGAGACGCGGCAAAGCGTCCCGAAAGCGCAACAAACCCTTAATGATGTCATAATTGAATAATGCCCATAATCTTCCGCGTATTTCTGGCCTTTTTGCCGTTTCTTACGTGGAGGCTCTCTCTCTCTCTCTCTCTCTCTCGCCGGGGCTCACCGATCGCTTTAATCCGAAGCAGTTACACGCGAATACGGCCGAATAAAAAGGCTCGTGACGCCTCGTAAAAACGTCGATGATAATTTGCGTCCCGTACCCCGCAAATTGATTGTTTCCGCACGCTTCTGTGTTCTCGTTTCCAGAATCGTTAACCCGGAGTCTCGGACCGGCAACGACGAGCACGCGCGCTGCCTGCAAACGCACCTCGATAGACTCCTGCTGCTGCGACTTCCGGTCCGCATCTCTCGCGATCATTCGGCATTTCAACTTGACAGAAGATTATCGCAACTCGACGTTCCTCGGGCTATTGTTCAAAATATGTTTACCACAGAATGCGGACAAATTTTTAACACTTCAAAATTTCATGAAACATGTAATATAAGCGACATTCGTATATGGGCCGTTCATCGCACAAATCGATTAACTCCACCAGTCACGTAAAAATTGTCACATTAACGACGACTATTTTTTGGCCATTCTTTCTTATTAATTTTATATACCGTTGGATAAAATCTACAACCGGATTCATGCATTCTACAATATTCATTTGAATTTATATTATAAAGGGAATTTTAAAAAACAATGTATTAGGACCTTGAATAAGTTCTCGCTGTTTCTTTTACAAAATAAAAGCTTTTACCCAATGTCCTTGCTTCTGGATCATTCCTAAAACTTTTAAACGTTATGAAACAGTTGACTCATCTACTTGTAATGCTTTTCCAAGTTCTGCTAGCGTCTGACATCGGTCTTGATCGAGTAATTCCTCCAACTTTTCGTCTTCAAATTTTTTCGGTGCGCCAGAACGTTCTTTATCCTCAAGTTCAAAATCATTATTTTTGAAGCGTCGAAACCAGTCTCTGCATGTCGTATCCGACAAAGCATTGTCCCCATAAGTCTCAACAAGAATTCTATGTGCTTCAGCTGCAGATTTCTTTTGAATGAAGTAGTGCAATAAAATTCCCCGCAAATACACTTTATTTGGCACAAAAGTAGACATTTTCAGAAGTAAGAAAAAATTACTTTGTTTACACTAAAGTGAACTACCATACACTGAAATTTAAGGTTAGATACACTACTGCCTTGCATGTGTGTTACCATTCGAAATTCCACGAACGGGGTACTGCTACTGCCATTTTCGAAGAAACAGCGAGAACTTATTCAAGGTCCTAATACATTATTTCATCGCATTTCTCGACTTTTTATTGTATGGAGTTAATCGATTTGTGCAATGAACCGCTCATATATTTTGCACGGCATTTCTTACTTTCTACCATAGAAAATCTCGATTTTCCCAGAAAAGAACTAACGAATTAAATGAACTGGAGAATAACGGCGTCGATCTTCGCAAGAATGCCGTCCGCACAGGTGACCCTAGCAGTCCCCACGACCCCTGCTGATCCCCGCAAGTGCACCCAAAAATATGCGCAGCCGAAGAAAGCCTAGAAATTCGTGGGAGAATGGTAGCGAGAGGAACAGGCATGCGACACGCACCTACTGGCAGCAGGTTGACAACGGCCGAAAATTATGCGGGTAAAAACAGCATTAGAAACGGGCATTAGTGGTAATCTTTGGGAGCGTATCGCGACGGGGGTTGCAGGGTAGGAACAAAGGGGCCGGGGGTCTCTTATGATTGCAGATAAATTCAGGATCGATGGTCTCGATCGTAAAACCGTGGAGGAGGAGGAGGGGGGGAGGGGACCCGTGGCAGGCGGTCGCCGGTGTGTGCCCAGAGAGCCCCGGAAAAATTATACGGTGAGAACAGGTTGGTCTCTCGAGAGTGCTCGTGTCGGACGTCCACGGAGACATCGGAAAAGCAGGTAGAGATTACGAGGAACACAATGGGAGTCGCGCTGCGTGGCAGAGAGTGTCGCTTAGCGGCATGGCGTGGCGTGCCGTGCCGTGCCATGGCGTGGCGTGGCGTGGCATGGCGTGGCGTGACATGGCGCGGTGGCCGGTACCCCCGTGCGTTTTCAAAGCCGGACGAGTGACAGCAAAAGCGTAAGTCCTTTAAAGGATCCCATACCCAACGGGAGCAAGAGAGAGTGGCGCGCGCGGCGAGGAGCGTAGAAACGAGCCAACCTGGAGAGACAGAAGAAGAGAGAAAGGAGAGAGGGAGAGAGAGAGAGAGCGAGGCCAGGAAAGAAGAGATCGAGAAGAGATATCCATCCCCACGGGGCACGGAACGATCATCCTATGGAGAAACGGTATGCGGTTCTGGAATTTCGTCCTTTTTGTGCGACCGGGTGATTTCAATAGACGAATCTCGAGGTCGGTATTGGTCCCCGCTGCGCGTATTCTACGGTGACATTTCCAGGGGACTAACAAGAGTAATATTTCATTCGGCCCTTATAAACGTTCGTTCGTTTATTCGTTCGTTTCGTTCGTTCGTTGGCCGGTCGATCGGATCGGAGACACCTCGCCGCGAGAGAATATTATTGCATACCGGGATCTCTTATTGACGCATCTGCCTACGGAAAATATAGCACGGAAGGCACTCGGCTCTTGGCCGACCGAATCCTCGATTATCCAGGTATCAGGTTACACCTTGAAACGCGCGCCAACCTTTACCAACATTCTTTCGTTCCGCCGACGGAGCAACGCTGTTGCTGATTCGCTGGATAACCACGCCGCACGATCGAAATGGACACGCTTTGGACTCGTCAATGTTTCATTCAATTATTACACACAGGATAGACAGGAAAATACTGTGGGAAACCGCGAACCATGAGCACCGACCCCTCGGAGATCCCTGACCCTCGAAAACCAGACGTTTCTGAATTACCGTTTACAAGTGTCACTGAAAAGTGTGAGTAAAATCATTTTATGTACTTGACTCATTAAGAGAAAGATTTGAGTGCGTAAACATCTAGCTATCACAATAATTGCATTAATCGTCACTGGTCTGTGGGTCTCGTTGCGAAATAAAAATTGTCCAAGTCAATTGTAAGATTCTCTTAATGTCTTCACAGTTTGATATTTGATCACGCCATTTCCATCATAGACGCATACAAAATCGCCCATTTTGTCGCGACCGAACATCTCACCACGATAAACTACAGAAATTAGATGAACAATGTTAAACACTCGGATTGCATTCAGTATGTGTGCTACAGTGTAAATATTCTGAGTATAGATATATAATATATTTTTGTTGTTGAAGCTTATGTTATGTAAAGCCAAATAAACGGCCAAACGAACTGAGAACCAAGAGTCGACTAAAAAATTGAATGTTAAACACTCGGATTGCATTCAGTATGTGTGCTACAGTGTAAATATTCTGAGTATAGATATATAATATATTTTTATTGTTGATATTTATGTTATGTAAAGCTAAATACACGGCCAAACGAACTGAGAACCAAGAGTCGACTAAAAAATTGTACTAAATTGCACTAAACGAATTGAAAAGAGAATAGTTTGCTGAACCTGGGACGAAAGGGACGAAGGGGATCGAATCACGTCGTCTCCGTCTTCCCGATTGAATTACAACGATTGACAGTGACGGAATCAGGCGAAAGAAGAACGAGAAAAGCCGACCGCATCGGGAACAAGACAAATTCAGGGCGTGCGGTCCACCGGAGGGCCGATTCGAAACGAGAGGACAGAGAAGAAGAAGAGGGAAGGGCGGATCAGCTGAAGGAGAAAAAGAAAAAATCGGAATAATCAAGAGAGCGTTACTTAACGAGGGAGGTTTAAGCCGCGTTCCGCCCGCCCGCGCGCGCGCGCGCTCTCTCTCTCTCTCTCTCTCTCTCTCTCTCTCTCTCTTACCACGCCGAACGATATTTCAAGAGATATGATCCTGGATGAGCTTGCACATTCGAACAAAAGTCGACGTATCGATCTCGGTCCTTACACAGAGGGACGCGCGGGCCTGTCTAGAGTTTCCCGAGGACGGGTCGTAAATCGATTTAAAAAAGGGAGAAGCAAAAAGAAGGAGGGCAGAGAGAGATCGAGAACGAACGATCGAGACGATTGGAGGGGGCCAATGGATGACGAATGCCGGGTACATTTTGACTCTAGATTTTTAACTCTCACACCTCGGATATATTTTCACTATTTTCGCCTAGAATAACGTTTTCGCTTTGCATCGCAAATTTTTAACCAATTTACGAAGAAAGTTTCCCGACAGAAGTTGTTCTTTTTAACACTAGATTCACGGGACCCGTGTCAAAATGACGGATTCTAATATTTTTAATTCACGAATATTTGCAAACATGGATCCATGAGGAATTATTTAACAAATTGATTTCAAAAAATGCCTACAGATTTTGATAGATATATTCATGTTATTTTGACAAGGAAACGTAAAATAGTAATTTTTAGTGCTCCGTGAACCTAGTGTTAATGAGGACTAATTGTAGAAGGCGAGACTTTTTGTGGAAGAATCCACTAACAAGTTTGGACTTCCGGTTCTGCCCGGAGATTGATTTGTATTTCACCCCTCTTCCCACAATCGATGCGAAACTCTTTAAGATCCGCAGTCTAGCGATAAGTTCGACCGTCATCCGGACTTCCGGTTCTGCCCGGAAGTGGACCTTCGAGTTCCTCGGTGACGGAGAAGGAGTAGTTTCACAGGTCGGTTCTCCAGCTGTTTCGATTCCTCGCGACCGCAGATTCGATTTCTGCGACCGTGTCGTTTCGTTCCGATTCTTCGCGCTGCGCCCTCTAAAGAAGACGTTGAAAAATGAACAGGATGACAATTGTGATTACCAGGGGACGAACAACGGGCAACGGGAATAAAGGGGCGGGAGGAAGATGGAGAGAGAGAGAGAGAGAGAGAGAGAGAGAGAGAGAAAGAGAGATAGCCGAAGAGAGTAGGGTGTGGGGAAGATGATGATGATGATGATGAGCGAGTAGAAGATTAGCGTGGCATTAAAGGTGCCATCCCAGGCGTTCCTTTATTTCGTGCTCCGTGAAGGATCGACCGGCCGGCGAGCGAACGCGACGAACTTTATAAATGCGCTCTTGTAAATCATTTTGCCGCGCACGCCTCGCGCTCTCCTCCCTTCTGGGAAAGAAGGTGCAACCACCCGTGGACAGGTAACGCGCGACGACAGCAATATCACGGGCTAATCTAAACGCCGCCGGAAAAATCGCGAAAGCCGTCCGCCGAGGCTCGAGGAGGATACAGCTCAGGATACTCCGAGTATGGTCTCCGCGAACCTAACGCTCGACACTCGATACACGCGAGAACCTTACCACCCTAAATACTTCGTTACAGTCAGTCCCATAATCGATGCCACATCAATTACATCGGAATAAAATTTGTTAGCTGTGGACCGAAATTTTCCCACCGAGATAGACTAGCTTTCACCGTGTAATGACAATTTTAGAGAAATTGGAAAAAATAGTAAAAGTTGCTTTTTTACAACCTTTTCATTCGGCCTCGTAAAATCTAAGAACTGTGTTTTGCAGATTAAGTCGTATACTGTGAATTCCCGGTATAAGTCACTGCTCGCGTTTAAACGTCACTGGGACTACCACAGATTTCGTCTAACTGTCACTGCTCGCGTTTAAACGTCACTGGGACTACCACAGATTTCTTCCAACTGTCGCTCGCGCAAGTGACTTATATCGAAATTTCACTGTACATGCTCGACAGCTTTTGTTTCTAACGATTTGCGTATGACGCTTTCCCCCAGAGTGCGACATTTTTCTGCCTAAAATCAAAGAAAATTAGGATCGCTTCGTACCGAGGGATATTAATGCAGGTACGATTTCACCGTGTACCAACCGACCTAGACGTGTACACATCGTGTACCGGCGCGCGGTTTTCCTCCTCCTGCTCTCCCTCGCGTTTAAAATTTCTCGCGTACCAGCGTTACATAAATGATTCATTGAACCCGATTATTTGACGGAAACTCTGTATGGGAAATATGTCGAACGCCTCGCGGGTACCGTTCTCGACCGCAGAATGCAGCCGTTCGATCGCCGGTTTTCATGTTACGGGCTTTTTACGAGCCCCGACTAGACTTTGTTGTTGCAACAACGGTGCCTGGCCTACAGCCCCCCTCCAAAAAAAAAAAAAAAAATAAAAACCGTTGTGCAACGACGATGAGCGAGGTTTCATTAATAAAATTGAAGCTAGGAGATTCGGATTTATTTTTCAAACGCTCGACAAAACTTCCACTCCCATTTATTTGCGAACGATCTCTTCGGTCGGAGTCGGAGTTGAAATTAAATTGAAGCGGTGTAGAAATAATTCTAAAACGAAAACGCTTGGTAATTTCCGAAGCGAGGACAGCGAGGCGAAGACGAAGATAATTAAGTCGAGTCGAATTTGCTTAAGCCTTTCGCGGGTGCTAGGGAATTCGAATAAAAATGTTCGCTGGAGAAGAGTTACAACGACGCGTGGCGAGACAAGACTAGAAAATGAACGGCCCCGGCCTCTCGCCGACTAGTTTCTCCGGCGAAGCGATGGCGGCAGCTCGACGCGAACCAGACGCCGCCGCCTGCACGCTCGACGAACGAGTATATTAGCGTTAATAACCCCGTTCGTTTTCTTCTTTCTCTCTCTTTTTTTTCTTCTTCTTTTTCTCTTCGCGATTCGAAACGAGTGATAAGAGCGCGCGCCGGTGATGCATTAAACGGTTGTTGCACGGATCGGGTCCGACTTCCGATCCGCTGGAACGACGTTGCGCCTCTCGGAACAGAGGGCCTTGTAAACGGGAGAAATTATGAGAGATCGTATCGAAATAATTAACTGGGAAACACAGAATTCCGAGGCTCGCGAGGCTGCTTCCGTACCCGCGAGCCTATCTCCTTAATACGAAACACACTTATCAGAAGAAGCCACCGATAACGCCGATTTCTCGCGCCGATCGATGATTTCTGTTCTAGCACTCGAGCTTACACTTTTGCGTATCTACACGACACGGTAATTGCGATCCCATAATTGCGAGAAAACTGGAATCGCCGGGCTCTCATCGCCGACGCGGTCTCCCGTCTCATCGTCGTATCTCCGCGATTGTGTTAATTCCGACCGGAAGTCGGCTCACGCTATCATTGTAGAAAATTGATCCCCCATAATTAATTGAGGAATGGAAACTCTCGTTCCGTCCCGAGAAGGGGGATAATTAGCGAGTTTGCGAAATGATTCCCCCGAACACTATCGTTTAATGAAAAATTTTCTTGGGAACCGTACACTTTTCTTAATGAAACAAAAATTTAGCTCGATCGGAGGAACGGTTCCCGAGATAAAAATTCGCAAGCGAGGCCGATTTTCGTCGAAATGGGCAAAAATTGCAAACTTCGGAGACCTGTGATTTTTTAACAAATTCGAAACCGGCGACCCGATGACTTAAACCCCCCCTAATTTCGCATGGACCACAACATATTTCCACGTTGACGTGAAAAAGCGATCGACTCGGTGTGCAATGACAAAAATATGAACAATCCATCGAAGAGGCTCCGTGTGATGGTGGAGAGCGCGTTAATTGAGTTGCTGGATATTACAAAGCCGCGTTGAAAGTCCGTTCGAGAATTAAACACGACTAAAGAGATAAAAGGCGAGGCTCGCGTGGTGAAACGCACGGCAAGAGAAACACGAAACGAAAACGCGCTGGAAATCGAGAAAAGGAACGTGTCTGGTGAAGAAGAACGAGAAACAGGGTGAAAAGAACAGTGGTGCAGTTAATTGACCGTTTATCGCGGTTAAACGAGAACCATTAATCGACACAATTATCATCGACTATTATTAAATTGCCGCGACGGCGGTGCGCGTGCCCCGATATATGTAAGTGTGTGCGAGAGGGAGAGGGAGAGAGAGAGAAAGCAACGAACGAGAAGAAAAAAAAAACGAAAAAGAAAAGGAAACACGGCACGGAGGAAACATTACGCCTACATTTCGCGCGAGCCCCGGGACCCACCCATTGCATCGTGGGCCTTCTAGATCACCGGGTCTCGAGCCGCGATACATCAAGATCACGTTAAAGCCGCTTTCCTCGATCAAACGCCGTGCGCCACTTACTTCATTTATCCGCGCGTTTCCCCCGCGCCATTTTTTTCGCCTCGTTCCCCGCTCAACCGTGATTATCATATTCCCGTTGAAATCGAAACTGTTCGATCGCTTTTGTTCCCGCCGTTTAATCGCTGCCTCGACATTCGATAACCAACGCTGCTCCACGCGTGTTGCCCCACCGTGACTTTGACGGATCCTTCTGGATCGCACCACGTCACTTCGATCTTTATCGGGAAATTGCTATCTTGAAAATCGAGATTTAATCGGTCCCCTTCGTTCGACGATTTTTGACAAATTTTGTCGGGTCGCGCTTTCTCACGTAGAAACGAATACGGAGAAAAATTGGTCGAAAATATGGAAAACAGCATTAGAACGAAATATTAAAATATTTAAGAAATTAAGATTAAAAAGATTGAAGTTTAAGATTTTTTTAACTGGCGATTAAAAAAGTTTGGGAACAGATGATCGAGCCGCGGCAGGTTTGCGTCAACTTGACAATCTCATTGAGTAATCCGCGAAGTCTGAGAGGAGGAGAAATATTCTAATTAGAGGCAGCTTATTATTCAATTAGGGGCGCAACGTGCATTGTCGGCGGGCAGATTATCGGGCGCACGAACTAGGCCCGAGGTAATAACGCGTGAAGTAATTAATCATTTGTAAACACCGTAAAAGTCCCGGGCAACAATGAGAGAGAGAGAGAGAGAGAGTGAGAGAGAGAGAGAGAACGAGGAGAGACACACGGAAAGAGATTAATGAAGAAAAATTGTGAAAGCATAGAGAACGGATCATCTCCAAGGTTCCGATTCGGACCGATCGAAGAGAGCCGGAGACTTCATCGATCAAAAAACGATATTAAATTATTTCGAGACGGGCAACGATTAAGCATCGGACGTGCCGGAACAATCGAGCAATAGCGGTGTGTTCGGCGATCGTTTGATCCGGCATGTTTTATTTAAATTATGGATTTGCCCCGATGATCCACCGCGCCGGGGACCCCGTGCAGAATCCATGCAAAAGCGCGGAACGAATCGCGATTTCATCGAAGCGGAAAGGAGACCGTGAGAGACGGGCCGAGACGCGTCGATCTCTTGCCCGCTACCAATTTGCCGCGTATTATTTACCATTAATTGTTCTTGTATCATTAGCCGCGTTTTCCCCGCGCGCCGGTCGCCGACGAGACGCGCCGAAGCACGCCCGTAATTATTACAGCATCGCGTTAATAACACCGTGTTACGAATACAAGTTGCGAACGGGAGTTTAATGGCGGTAATTAAGCGTGTTAAAGTCGCGCGCGTTCGCCGGCCAACGAAACTGAATAACCGTGTGCCAGGGGTTGAAAACCGATCGGGCCCCGAAACGAACCCTAATTTTCTTTTCCTCGGGACCCCGGCACCGGGCCCCCAGACATCTCTCTCTCTCTGTCAGAGAATCTTAAAACGGGCCGGGCCGGACGGAGAATTTCTAAAAAATTTCGAGATTCTCGAATATATCAGGACTCCAGAGAGTTTACTAAATTATTGATAATTCCGAATAATCGCAAATATTCTCGGAATCCCGAAATTCTCCCGAACCCGTCCCGATCCCAAAGAATTTTTCGAGAATCCCGAAATTCTCGAGGACCCGTCCCGATCCCAAAGAATTTCTCAAAAATCCCGAAATTCTCGAGGACCCGTCCCGATCCCAGAATTTCTCGCAAATCCCGAAATTCTCGAGGATCCGTCCCGATCCCAAAGAATTTCTTGAAATTCTTGAGAACCCGTCCCGATCCCAAAAAATTTCTCGAGAATCCCGAAATTCTCGAGGATCCGTCCCGATCCCAAAGAATTTCTCAAAAATCCCGAAATTCTAGAAGATCCGTCCCGGTCCCAGAATTTCTCGAAAATCCCGAAATTCTCGAGAACCAGTCCCGATCCCAAAGAATTTCTCTAAATTCTCGAGAACCCGTCCCGATCCCAAAGAATTTCTCGAGAATCCCGAAATTCTCGAGGATCCGTCCCGATCCCAAAGAATTTCTCAAAAATCCCGAAATTCTAGAAGATCCGTCCCGGTCCCAGAATTTCTCGAAAATCCCGAAATTCTCCCAAACCCGTCCCAATCCCAGAATTTCTCGAAAATCCCGAAATTCTCGAGAACCAGTCCCGATCCCAAAGAATTTCTCTAAATTCTCGAGAACCCGTCCCGATCCCAAAGAATTTCTCTAAATTCTCGAGAACCCGTCCCGATCCCAAAGAATTTCTCGAAAATCCCGAAATTCTCGAGGATCCGTCCCGATCCCAAAGAATTTCTCGAAAATCCCGAAATTCTCGAAGACCCGTCCCGATCCCAGAATTTCTCGAAAATCCCGAAGTTCTCGAGAGCCCGTCCCGATCCCAAAGAGTTTCTCGAAAATCCCGAAATTCTCGGGGACCTGTCCCGGAGAAAATCCTCGGCCCGTTCCGGCCCGACATTTTCGGGTTCTCGCGCAGCTCTAATGAAATCGGTCAACGACGGAACGACGATCGTGGGCGACCGAAAAGCTGAAACGACACAACGGGCGAACGACGAGAGCTGTTTTGGAAACGGGGACCGACCGGGTCCGTTAATTTTTTCCGTGGAAACGATGCAAATACAATTACGCCGGGAGAATGTTCTAATTGATCGTCTCGGTCAGCGCGAGCACAGTTTCGGAATGTTGACCCGCGTTAATGGTACCTCGGTAACCGAGAATGTTTACGCTGCTGCCTCGAGGTTTTGTCGTTATTAAGCCTACGCGCGTAATGCGTGCCCTCTCGTACGACTGTTTATTTAACAAGGAACATTTTTTTTTTTTTATTTCAGCTGTCGATGAACTCTCTCTTCGCGGCCGGACGCGTTCGCGATTTCTTCGTTTAAAGACCGGGCACAAAAAATCGCATCTTCAATGTATTCATTACGGGGTGAACACGGTTCGCAAAAAGTGTAAACTTTTTAGTTGACAAAATTGAACGATTAGGATACCTAATTGCGAGCAATTATTTCGGTACTAATAAAATTGAATTGCGGTACGAGTTATCCTTGTATACAGAGTACGAGCATCGTGTACAGTTAGGACGTTTATAGAGTACTAAGTTATTGCGTTTCAGGTGTAGCATACATAACGAACATTTCATGGATCGTTAAAACATCTATCTATTCTAATTAAATATCGAATCCGAGGCGACGTACGACGCCTGATAATAATATTACCGTCGATGAAACTTCTAATTAACTCGATTCTGGTCAGTCAACCGGTCGATTGCAATTCGTTTTATGGTAAAATTGATTTTTTAGTGGACTTTAGTGCTGAACGTTCGTCATAATTAATCTATCAAACGCGAAAATAATACAATGTCCAACATGATAAATAATTAGCTGCCAGTCGTCGTCGTCGTTGTCAGTCGCGTGCTTCACTTACAAGAATATCATCTTGTAGTTTTTCTTTTTTACCGTCAGCGAATAGTGCGTGAAATAATCACCACATTTATAATATAATACACAAATATAATCGATATAGTCGAAATGTGGTGATTTGATTATACATAGTACATACATATGGTACATTTGATTATATAAAACTGATTTAAAAATAAAATAGACATCATAAAACACAATAAAATATACACAAGACACAATAAAATTAGACATCTAAATTAAAATTGCAAGATTTTATGAATCACCATGGTACAGTATATAAAGTAACGTTACACGTACGAATAATAATTTCACACTATAAAATATTAATGTAAAGTGCACTTACCAATTTTTCAGAATTATTCCTCTATCATATCCACAGCAGAATATTACTATTGACTCATGCGTATACGTCCCAATAATTCTGCTTGTATTTCGGAGCCTACACACTGCACACAACACACTTCACGAAATTATGACAGCGAAGGGAAAGACGTTGCTCCGACCATGATCCAAATAATACTGCGACTTTAACCGCATCGCGCCCGTGGACGCGTTAGGGACAGGTCATACCAGTGACGTCAGACGCCGAGGGTCTATAGACCCAAAAACAGGGTAATAAAATTCTGAATTGGAATTCGATACCGAGAGTTGAATTTGTTTTCCCTTTTTTTTTGTCCGACCTCCCTAGTGTAACCTGCCCCCACCACGCCCGTGGGAGCGAGGCGATTAAAATCGCAGTATTATTTTGATCGTGGTCCGATTAACCTCGTCTCGTCCGCTGTCATAATTTCGTAAAGTGTGTTGTGCATAGTGTGGGCTCCGAAATACAGGCAGAATTATTCCGACGTACAATGTAAGCCAATAACAGTGTGGACCCGACGGAGGAGCAGATCATTCTCCAAATTTGTAAGTACACTCAACAATTAGTATTTTATAATGTAAGATTAATATTCGCACGTATAACATTGGATGCAAGATTTTATTTCATATTTTCACCTGTACCTCAAAGCGATACATAAACTTTCAGACTGTAATAGCACATATTCGTGTATCAAAACGCTTTATATCGTTATTATTTATGAACTGTCTGCGTTCTAAAATCGGACAACTTATTAACCCTTTTCGCTCGGCGCTATTTTATTTCTAAAACTAAGTTTCTCTTCCGGCTTAGAATATTTTCATTTCGTTCATAAGCAACTGATCCGATTTCCACATATAGTATCCAAGTGTTCAGTAATCTGTCAAATTTTCGTAATTTCTTTCACATAATGCTACAACAATTTTTAGTGGCGCTTCAGAGTCACCGCTCGAGGGCAAAGGGTATTATATTAGTGGCAAAGGGTGTTATTAGTGTAAGAAGCAAATTTTTATTTCGTTCCAGTACCTCGCAACGTACACCGAAAACTTGTATTATTCGTAAAGAACTGTTTCGTCTAGAACTATGATAGATCTACAATATGCAATTAGAAATTTGGAATCGAGCTTCGATTACCGACGACAAGACACCGTAATCGATCTTCCCACCGAGTTCGATGTCGATGACCCGCGCAGCATCCGAGCTTTCCGATCGCGAATATGCTCCGATGCAAATCGAATTACGCCGTCGATGGAATGTTCTAATTGAGTGGGTGGGGCCTGGGAGGGGGGGGGGTCGAGGGGATGAAGACAAGGGTGGGGGAGGGGAACGCGGGGCACGGGGAAGGTTTAACAAAAATGCCAGGCGATCCGAGACGACATCGGTACGAATATATCCCCCGGCTTTCATCCCCGTGGCCCGGCAAAAAGTCGATGATACGAAGTCGATGGCCGAACGTAGAAAAAGATGAAGGGGTCGGAGGGGACGGGGGCAGCGGCCGAACGGGGACAGAGATGCCGGGCTTCGAGGGGAAACGAGCAAGAGAGAGAGAGAGAGAGAGAGAGAGAGAGAGAAAGAGAGAAAGAGAGAAAGGGCCGGGACAAAAACGTCCGAACCGGAGAGTCGGTTCCCGAAGAGAGTCACAGATCCCACAGCGAACGATAAAGGTTCGGGCTAACAGAGACGACGAGGACGAAGACCGGGGGACAGACGGAAGAAACGGAACGAAACGGAACAGAACGGGACGGGAGGATAGTAGTAGACGAAGACGAAGACGAAGAAGAGGAGAGGAGAGGCCCTGGCGAGAGAGGTATGGGGAGAAGGATGGACAGGGAATGTTCAGAAATGAAGCAGCAGTCGCGCCGGGGGTAGAGATGGACCGACTTTTACCTACGTCCGGGCTGTTTGTATGCGTTCGTCCGAGATCAAGTTTTTCTCGAGTTCTGAATCTCCGGCAGCGGCAACGGCCACGGCAGCCCCGACTCGAATCCAACTTGATTTCCTGGCACGCGGTTCATCTTGTCGTTTACTCTCTCTCTCTCTCTCTCTTTCTCTCTTTCTCTCTTTTTCCCTCTCCTCGTAGCACTCCTGCTCTCTCCTACAGAGCCCCCCTTTCGATCCCCCACCAACCCTTCTCCGCGGCCTCTCTTTCTCCCTTTCGCTTTTGCTCAATCATCCCCACTAGGGGTCGAAGGCACTCGGGGCGAAAGTAACGTTGAGAAATAATTCGAAACCTGTTAGAACTGTGATCGAACAATTTCGGACACGTGACGCAATAATACAGTCGAGAACACTTAATCCACTCATCGGCTACCGGTGATTGTCCCGTAATTTTTTAATAAATCAACTCCGATCGCGAACTAGAATATCACCACCGGTAAAACGTAATCCTGTCGTTGCATTTGTGATTATTCGATTTTATGCATTTATGACGAAAATGGGTGAGCACGATTTAAAACAGTCGACGTACTAAGAAGATCGAAAGACGTCAGCGTACCGGTTTCAGCTTAATAAACTAATTGAAAAAGAAGAAAAATATTTTTGTTTCGCTTCGGCGACTCGCAATCGATACAAACATTTTTTATCCTGCACAAAGATTCACAGTCCAGCGATTCCTATTATCAAACTGCGGATCTTTGTGCAAAATAGAAATCGATTGCGTTGTATCAAGTTTAAATGAAAAGAATGTATAATAGTTTCAATTATTTTGAGAAGTCAGAAATAATAGAGCGATTTCCTTAAATTTTTTTACCGTCCTCGTTCTTACTTATCAGAAACAAAAGAGCAATTTCCTTAAATTTTCTGACCGTCTTCAGTTTTTTGAGTTATTCATTCCTCTCGTAAATCTGCAGTCTACAATTGAACCCATCAAATAATAGCTTTTGCGAAAAGAAACGACTAACGGGAATTCGCTGTTAATTGTTAAAGAAATTGTCACATTTGTTTGTCCCCTACGTCGAGGACTCGGTCGCATCGAGGGGTGGTCGAGGGCCAGGAATACGTGGCTTATGAAAAGGAAATAAATTTCTCGAAGCCACTTTCCACCCCACGTGTCGCCTCTCGATACTCTCGCGGTGTATGCAGACGGTGTTCCGGGAGGAAGCCACAGGCCACGAGGCTAATTTTCAGTGAGAAATGTCGTATCGGAAGGGAGGGAGACAGCTCGATTCTCCGGTGCCTCGGAGATATCTTAATGGACCGAGGAAAGTGGTCCCGAGACGCGACCACCTTGCTTTCCATCCTATCGTTCCGCATTTCTTTGTTCCTTTCTCGATGTTCAATGGCCGATCGACCGGTGTTTATCGGTGCCCCGATGCTTCTGCCGGGCTCTCGGAATCGTTCGGATGATCACCGATTCGCCAAATATCCGAGTGGAATGATAAATCCGATGGTCTTCCGAGATGCTCTCCCGATCGGCTCGACCGATTGCCTCGCGTTTAGGAAACGTCTGTTGCACCTTCCTCGTGAGATCGTTCCTACCCGATCCACTGGGTGGATCGAAAATCGCACCAGCATAACCTGTCAAGGCAACGAACACCACTAAATCAACGTAACTCGTATTACAGCGATTTCTCGATATAAGTCGCCGAGGCCTGGATGGTAAACGTCGCGGAACTGTCCCCACTACCGAGAGGATTAATCGGTTCCCGTGACAAAGTGTGATTATCTTCCACTGGGGCACCTCCGTTCTTCGATTAGAAATTGACGTTCATTTGTCATTTATCGTTCAGTCGTGTGCTAGATGGTTAATAATAAATAGACAGAGGGTCTTAAAATGACAAAGCAGAAGAAACGAGTTTAACACTAGGTTTACCCGTCAAAGTGACGGGTTCTAATGTTTTTAAAATTATTAAGACTAAGGATGCACACATGAGAAATTATTTGTTAAATTTATTTCTTTGGGTATATATTATTTTTTAAATATTTCTAAAAATCTGGGTTGCGCGTTCTTGTTATTGTTATAAGGTAATGCAAAATAGTCACTTTTAGCGCTCCGTAAACCTAGTGTTAACCCTTTGCACTCGTCGCTATTTTCATTCTAAAACTAAATTGTTCTTCCGTCTTGGAATATTTTCATTTTATTCATACGAAACTGATCCGATTGCCACGTATAATATTTAAACGTTTAGTAATCTATTAAATAGAAATTCTGTAATGTAACAAATATTCTGTAATATTTTTTGTAATTTGAAATAATGCCACAATAATTTCTAGTGGTGCTTCAGAGTCACCACTCGAGTGCAAAGGGTTAACACTACTGGTGAAGCTCCGCTGTCCAAGGTCAGTGCAATGTCACATTGCCAAGTGTATACTGTTCCACCGTAACTGTCATAGTTGTAAGCTAAGATTTGATCCGCCACTGTATACATTGTTCATGCAAATACTCATACGTTCACATTATTGATAAAACGAACGTCGAAGAACGAAAAACGAACGAGACGATAAAAGGACGAGCAGTCTCGTCGTGTCCGATACCGGAGAAATTATTATTATTAATAATAATAATTAATAATCCTATCCTAGGACACCCTGTACCGGCTAGCTCCAGCTTCCATCAGGGGACAAATTGCTTACCTTAAAGCCGCAAATTATTTGCAAGCCTGTCTATAAGTTTTTTGTAAATTTTCTTATAACTCACCCTCATGTTAGCTCACCCTAATCACAACCTATCGATCGATTACCTGAAATATCCATTATGCTTAAAGGTTAGAGAGCCTCTGTTCTAGGTACCTTTAACACCCAAACCCTCAAAGTAAATTTCCAGGTTAATCCTGTTTAAAAAAAGAAAAAAAAAATATGTCCGATACCGGAGAAAGACGTGTTATTAATAAATGATTTTATGCTTCCCGTCTGTTTAAATTCCTTACATACTTGTCCGTATCGTCTACAATTTTCGAGTGATGGAGAACAGCGTCGAGAAAACGGGGCTTTCAACGGCAGGATCGCCCTGTAGACGCCGCCGACTCTCGATCGCGGATCGCTAATTACGACGGGGCTATTGTTACGAAACGCGGATTCCCAGCGAAACGAATTATCGCGTCACGCCGTAAGACGGGAAGCTCGGTTGAATCGCGCGCATCACGCGACCCGTAGCCGAGGATTAATAAATCCGTTCGGACGCGTTCCGCTCGTGACAAACGAGCCCCGCGAATCGGTATCCGCGCGCGCGACCGAGCCGATTCCGCGTGCCTCGGTTGCCCGAGCGGCTGATCTTTTCTCGAAAGCCGGCTGGAAACGGCGAAGATTCCAGCGCGCGGGGTACTTTCGGGGCCGGGAACGTTAAACGACCGGTATTATTTATGGCGATGGAATTTCCACCGTGGAACGTTTGCTTTCGCAACGATCCGGGTGTATCAAGAGAGTGGTCCGTAAAATACAACTCCGTGCACCGATCTCGGAAAGTTTTCGTGGCGCGCGGTAGTGGTGATGGTGGTGGTGGTGGTGGTGGTGGTGGTAAATACAGTGTAATCGCGGCGATTATTCTAACAATCTTCCTCGATCTTCACCCGTTCGATTCACCTTGGGTGTGTTACCCCGGCCGTTCACGATCGTAATGAAAGCATCGAGCACCGTTTCCACTCTACTGATCTTTATACGTGCTAGACGGAGGCCGCCTATTTATAGCTTTCAATTTAATCGGAAGATTTCGAGGATCCCGAGAACTAAATCCTCTACTCCGACCGATCTAACATCCGCGGAGAACTCTGAATCACTTTTTGATCGCGTGACCCCCCCTTCTCCACAGCGACAGTTTATCGCAGTCGCATAAGTGGCATGCCTCGTTCAACGAGTCGGGGCCAATAAGTACTACACAGTTGAAATAGTTGAATGTTACAATAGTTGAACAGTTGAATGTTGAACAGTCGAATGTTAGATCGTTGCATATGGAATGTCCGATTTTAGAAATATTGTCACGATCCACAGATTTAGTAGACACCTCCAATTTTACTTTCATGCGAAGTTTATTTCATTATATACAGTAACGAGCAAAACCGAGTCTACAATATTTGAAGCAACATAACTTTTTAAAAATTAGATCAAATGACTTGAATTTTATTGAGAAGTTAGAAGTTGGTTTTTTCAGCTTTTTTATCTGAGCCTGTATTGAAAATTTTTAAAATGTTTTTGATTCGCTTGAATAAATTATATCCATGCTGAAAATTTCACCGATATTGGTAAATTCGTTTACGAGTTATAAACGCTTAAAAGTGGAAAAATTGCCATTTTTCACGATTTTCGACTTAAAATCGTTTTATTACTTAAAATCGCACTTTTAATCGGAATTAACCAATATCGGTGAAATTTTCAGCATGGATATAATTTATTCGAGCGAATCAAACACATTCTTTAAATTTTCAATACAGGCTCGGATAAAAAAGCTGAAAAACCAACTTTTACTATTTCTTTTGCGATTCCGACCAATTCAAATTGTTTTCAAAAATTTTTCACACCTCGTCTAATAAACTAATCCTTCTAACCTCTCGATAAAATTCAAGTCATTTGATCTAATTTTTAAAAAGTTATGTTGCTTCAAATAGTGTAGACACAGTTCCGCTCGTTACTGTAGTTCTTGGTCAAAATGTATCGATTAATCAACGCACTATTCCTCGACGGTGAAGAACAGTACAAAATGGAGGGTGACAGTCGGCAACACGAAGCAGCAAAAAGTCAATTTTTACAATCGAGATGCTTGTAATTCATTGGCAGAACACCTCGCTTAAATCCGTCATATGCAGCGACCTAATGAAACGATTGTCGAACCAATCTTATCGTGCCTGAAATGAGAATACAACGAACCTAACATCAGAGAGATCGTTCTACGTATAGCTAAATAGTTTCGTATAATTGAGCATCGTTGATCGTTGGAAGCTAGCGAAACGAAAGCGATGGAAGAAACCTTGCGATATCAATGATCGTCCCAGGTGATCCGGAAAGTATGCAACCTATGCGCGCGTATGCGTCGAGACAAAGGCTAGCCGGAGGTCCCGCGATTTCCATCCGCGAGAAAGAAGGGGCACAAAGGACGAATCCGGCGGTGTTGCAAAAACCGGCGAATGACTTTGAGAACAGAGAAAGAGAGAGAGAGAGATATATATATATATATATATACCTGGACGATCATTAATATCGCCGGGGATGATCAATCAAAGAACGGTTGGGACTTACTTTGGTGGACGTCGTACTGGGCCTGGTACCACCAACACCGATCGCGTACAGCTCCACCTCGTACCACTGGATTCCAGTTTCCCTGTCGAGCGCGGCGGCCGTCGACAGTATGCCTGTCTTCGTGTCGACGTCGAACAATCTGTCGACCTGCGGACCACCGCTACCAGCGGTCACGTTCGTCACGTAATATTCGAGATCGACGTTGGATCTACGGCTGCGAGCGGTCACCCTGAGAATGCTTGTGCCGATCGGTTCGTTCTCGTACACACTGCCCTCCATCTGACCGCGGTGTTGCCAGACCGGTTGATCCTCGCCGACGTCGTCGCCGGGCACTATCACCGTCAGATAGGTCTCGGTGGATCTTCTCTCGGCTTGCACAGCTTCGTCGGTGGCTCTGACGCCGATCTGATACTTGGACACCTTCTCCAGGCTGGTCTTGAGCGACCTGGACATCCTCATTGTCAGTTGACCGGTGTTCCTATGGATCCGAAACATGTCCGAGTAGTTGACGTTGGATCGCAACAGCTCGTACGTCAGCTTCCCGTTGGTGCTCGAGTCCAAATCACGCGCGACCAGCTGGCACACCGCGATCTCCGTTTGATACTGAAGATTGCTACCCTTCAACGGCATCACCACCGCGGACATGCTGACGAAGATCGGCGCGTTGTCGTTGATGTCCTCCACTATCACGGTCACCAGTTTCTCCGCGGACAACCTTGCGCTGGGTGGTTGGGCTCTATCGGTGGCGACCACCACGAGCTTGTACGTGTCCACTTCTTCTCGATCGATCGGCAACAGGGTGCGTATCACCCCGGTGGACGGATTGATGCCGAATCGTCTGACCTGATCCTCCGGGTCCTGGCTGGCGATCGAATAAGTGACCCCGCCGTTCTCTTTCGAGTCCGGATCCTCCGCGGTGATCGTGACGATCGGCGTGTGAACGAGGATCCCCTCTCGGATCTGCCGGGCGATCGCGGTGTTCGGGAACACCGGCGGATTATCGTTGGCGTCGATCACCTCGACTAGCAGGGTCGTCACCGAGCTGAGCCTCGGGTGGCCACCGTCGCTGCAGCTCACGTTCAACGTATACCTCTCGAGCTCCTCGTAGTCCAACGGCTTGCGCAGGTACAGCGTGCCGGTCAACGGGTCAATGTAGAAGGTGTCCCGCCTGTTTCCGGCCGATATGGCGAACGTCAACTCGCTGTTCGGTCCGAGATCGTTGTCCGTCGCTTTGAACCGCAGCAGCTCCGTGTTGGTCGTCGTGGTCTCCAGAACGGAGATCCTCGACTCGTTGTCGACGAACCGGGGCTGGTTGTCGTTCTCGTCGAGCACCTCGATGTGAACGGTGGTGTTCGAGGAGAGACGCGTCTCCAAGCCGGCGTCGTGCGCCACCACGGTCAGGACATAGTGATCGGACGTTTCTCTGTCGAGCTGCTTCGTCAAAGAGATCTGACCGGTCGCCTCGTCGATGGTGAAGTGTCCGTGCTGGTTCCCGTCTTCCAGCGAGTAGAACACGTCCCCGTTCAAACCCTCGTCCGCGTCCGTCGTGTACACCCTGAGCAATTGGGTACCGGTGGCGGCACCCTCGTTCACCTGCACCCTGTACGGCAGCCTCTGGAACTGGGGAATGTTGTCGTTGACGTCGGTGATGTAGATGACGACCTTGACCCGATCCCGAAGCCTGTTCGCACCGTTGTCGGTGACGGTCGCCTCCAACGTGACGTAACTGCTGCCGGTGTTGCTGACCAACAGCTCCCTGTCGAACGCCCTCAGCGACTTGATGAAACCGTTACGCGGATCGACCACGAAGTCCTGCTGGCTGACCGGCAACGAGAACATCAGATCGGCGTTGCGTCCGACGTCGCGATCGGTCGCCAAAAGTTTCCCGACGAACGTGTCCGGCGGCTCGTTCTCGCGCAGACGGAAGATGAAGCTGGAGTTGGTGAACTCGGGCGCGTTGTCGTTCTCGTCGATGATGTGCACCACCACCGGGACGACCGAGCTTCTGGCGGGTGTTGCTTGATCGGTGGCGGTCACCTCCAACGCGTAATAGTCCTGCTCCTCCCGATCGAGAACGTTCTTCACGTACAGCTGTCCATCGGGGAATATCCCGAACCTAGCCTCGGCGTTCCCGTCGGTGACGCTGTAGAGGACGCGACCGTTGGCACCGAGATCGGCATCGGTGGCCGTCAACGAGAAGAATCGGTCGTTGACCGGCGTCGACTCCGGCAGAGAGGTCTCGTAGCTGGTCAGCTTGAAGACCGGCGTGTGATCGTTGACGTCCTCGATCGTCACCCTGATCTGATGCTGCGCGGACAGCGGCTGGTTTCCGGAATCGGTCGCGGTCACCTCCAAGTGCAGCACGGTTCCCGGCGGAGATCTGATCGGTCGGTCCAGATAGATGATACCCGAGTTCTCGGCGACTCGGAACTGTCCCCCGGGATTCAGAGTCAGGGTGTACACGATCCTAGCGTTGGCACCTGCGTCCCGATCCCTGGCGCGAGCCAGACACACCTCCTGACCTACAGCGGCGTTCTCCTTGAGGAACACCTCGTCCCCGATCTCGCCTTTGGGGAACCTGGGCGGGTTGTCGTTGACGTCGACCACGGTGACGTTGACGGTGGTGTTGCCGTAAGCGAGGCCAGCCCTGGCGGACAATTGCAGACTGTGGTAGACCGCCTCCTCGCGGTCCAAACAGCCGGATGTGCTGATCGTGCCGGTGCTCTCGTCGATCTTGAAGTTGCCTTTGGGATCGCCGTAGACGATCGCGTACGAGACCTTCGCGGCGCTGTACGGCGTCACCTGGACGGTGCCGACCTCTCTGCCGGGCATGTTGCTCACGGTGCCGCACTTGCCCGCGTCTTCGGCGATGCGGAACTCGTAACCGTTGTACGTGTCGAACTCCAACAGCTCCAGGTCCTCCTCGCGTATGATCTCGACCAGAGCGTTCCTCGTTGCGGTTCTGTCGCCGGTGTCCTTCGCGGAGATCTTGAGCTCGTACAGGGTCTTGTGCGCCACCCTCAGGGAACCCTGAAGAGCGATCTCGCCGGTTCGCTCGTCCACCGCGAAGAGTCTCTCGCCGCCGGATTCCAGGGAGTACCTGACCTGCGCGTTCTCCCTGGCGTCGGCATCGGTCGCCGTCACCTTGCCCACCGTAGTTCCTGGCGGGGCGTCTTCCGGTATGGGCATCAAGTACCTCCACGGGTAAAAAACTGGCGCGTTGTCGTTGACGTCCTCCAGCGTCAACGCCACGGTCGCCGTGGACGATTGAGGCGGGGTGCCTTGATCCCTGGCGATCACCAGGATCCTGTACTCCGCGGTGGTCTCTCTGTCGAGCGGTATCTTCGTGGTCAATTGTCCGGTCAGACCGTCCAACGCGAACGTTTTCGGATAATCCCTGGAAACGCTCGAGTGAAAACTGTAAGCGACGCTGCCGTTGGTTCCTTGGTCGTTGTCCACCGCTGTTAGAGTGGCCACCAGACTGTGCGGCGGCGTGTTCTCCGACAGGGTGACCTCGACGACGTTCTGCGAGAACCTGGGTGCCTCGTCGTTCTCGTCGAGTATCGTCACTTTGAGATGCGTCGAGGCGTTCTTCGGATTCGGTCCGCCGTCCCTGGCGAACACGTGCAGCTCGATGCTCCCCTGCACCTCTCTGTCCAGAGTGGCGACCGTGGTGACCAGTCCGGTGTCCTGATCGATGGCGAACCAGCCTTGCTCGTTGCCCGAGTCGAAATCATAATAAATCCTGGCGTTCAGGCCCGAGTCGGCGTCGGTCGCCGAGATACTGGCGACGAAGCTGCCGATCGGCGAGAGCTCCGAGAGCACCGCCGAGTACTCGCTCTGCTGGAAGACCGGTTCGTGGTCGTTCACATCGTTGACGTGGATCACCAGATAGGCGGTCGCGGATCGCGGTGGCGTCCCATTATCGGTCGCCACCACGGTCAGATTGTACTTCGGGATCTCCTCGCGGTCCAACCGGCCGTTGACGCGCACGATGTCGAAGCTCTGCGTGTTGTCCAACCGGAAATGGCCTAGTTCGTTGCCGGCGCGTATCTCGACCGAGGTCTCCCCGTTGAGACCCTCGTCGTTGTCGATCACGGCGACCGCCGCGACGATCGATTCCCTCGCCGCGTTCTCGTCGACGGTCGCGTAACCGAGGGTCGACGGGAAATAGCTGAACTTGATTTCGGGATCGTGATCGTTCGCGTCCAATAGATTCACCGTTACGTAGGTACGACCGTCCTGCCGTGGCGAACCGTGATCCCTCGCGAACACCGTTATCACGCAACTCTTTGGGCAACCGCCACCCGGACGAGCACCGATCGTGCAACTCTGTTGCGGACAGTCCAACGGCTCCACGGTGGTGATCGTGCCGGTTTCCGGATCTATGGTGAACTGTCGTTCCGAGTCCGGCAGATAGTACGTCAGCTTCGAGTTGTCCTCGGAGTCCTTGTCGGTCGCGTGCACCGTCAACACTTTCGTGCCGACCGGCGCGCTCTCGTTCAACGCCACCACGTAATCGCTCTGCTGGAATATCGGCGGATTGTCGTTGACGTCGAGCACGGTCACGTTCACAAGCAAGTAGCCGAGCCGAGCCGGACTGCCTCTGTCCCTCGCGCACACGTTCAACGAATAGTACTCGACCTGCTCCCGATCCAGTTTACCGGTGGTCTCCAAGTGTAGATAAGAGATCTCGCCGGTGGGGTTGCCGGTCACCTCCAAACGAAACTTTCCATCGGTGTTGCCGTCCACGATGAAGTAGTCGTCGACGACCCCGTTCGCGGGCGTGTCCCTATCGGTCGCGGCGTCCAGCAACAGCTTCGTGCCGACCACCGCCGATTCGGAGAAGCTGACCGCTATGCTCGACTCCGGGAACTCCGGATCGTTGTCGTTGATGTCCAACACGAGGATCCTGACCTCGATCGGGTACGTCGGCTGGCTGGATAACACGACCAGGTCGAACCTGTCGCTGCTCAACGCCTCCCTGTCCAGTACCTTGGCGGTGCGGATCGTACCGGTCTTCGGATCCAACACGAACTCCTGGGGCGGTTCGTTGAAACGATACGTGAACCCCGGCATCACCGGTATCACGCCGACCAGCGTGTCCTTCGGCTCGCCCTCTCTGACGTTGAGCAGAACCGTGGTATCCGCCGCTCGACTCTGCATCGCCAGACCCATCGTAGCGCTGTCCTGCGGCAACATCGGCGACCTACGCGGCACCAATCGCGTCACCCTCTGTGATGTCTTCCGGGTGAAATAGTAATCGACCCCGTCGCGAGTCTCCTCGCTGCTCGCCTGGCCGCCATTTTGGTCCACCGACAACAGTCCCAGGACCAGGGCTAGGACCATCGATCTTCTTATGATCATCTCTTCTGTCCCTCGAACGGGCCCCCTTCCTTAGCGAAATTCCTCTCGCGGTTCGACGACATATAAAGGTAACAAGGCCTGGGTTGCGTGCACTACCTATCGTTCCTCGTCCTCATGGTCCACGGCAATTTCATTCTCCTCCACGGGTTCACGTGACCGGCCGTGTACAGGACATGGTACCGTGGATCGGATCAACGTTCCAACCGGTCGCGCGAATGCCTCGCGGATTCCATGCTTTCCTCTCCGTCTCCCCTGTCTTTCTCTCGTTCTCTCTGTCCTTTTCTCTCT